>NW_027209991.1:0-160872 GCF_027789765.1 Dendropsophus ebraccatus
GGAAAAAATGACCTTTTCTGCCCCAATGTAAGTCAATGGGGCGATTTTTTTGGCTATGTGCTGTAGAAATGAAATGCAGTGCGCGATTGGATGACAGGCACCTAGGCACCCAGGATCGGCTTTAGTTTCACGTGTATCTCTTAAGCCGGCAGAAAAACCCACCTGATATGCGCTCCACACAATTGAATAGAGACGCCGTTGATTTTCTATGGGAATTGCAGAAATGACTTCTAAGCCTCAAAATAATGACTTTTTTTCCTAAGGTGGTAGGAATGAAACTCAGTGCGGGCTGGATGGGGTCCCCCCTGGGCACCGCAGACCTAAGCTTGTTTAACTCCTACCTCTTAAAGGGACCGAGAAAAAATGACCTTTTCTGCACTCCAATGTAAGTCAATGGGGCGATTTTTTGGCTATGTGCTAGAAATGAAATTCAGTGCGGATTGGATGACAGGCACCCTAGGCACCCAGGATCGGCTTTAGTTTCACGTGTATCTCTTAAGCCGGCAGAGAAAACCCACCTGATATGCGCTCCACACAATTGAATAGAGACGCCGTTGATTTTCTATGGGAATTGCAGAAATGACTTCTAAGCCTCAAAATAATGACTTTTTTTCCTAAGGTGGTAGGAATGAAACTCAGTGCGGGCTGGATGGGGTCCCCCCTGGGCACCGCAGACCTAAGCTTGTTTAACTCCTACCTCTTAAAGGGACCGAGAAAAAATGACCTTTTCTGCACTCCAATGTAAGTCAATGGGGCGATTTTTTGGCTATGTGCTAGAAATGAAATTCAGTGCGGATTGGATGACAGGCACCCTAGGCACCCAGGATCGGCTTTAGTTTCACGTGTATCTCTTAAGCCGGCAGAGAAAACCCACCTGATATGCGCTCCACACAATTGAATAGAGACGCCGTTGATTTTCTATGGGAATTGCAGAAATGACTTCTAAGCCTCAAAATAATGACTTTTTTTCCTAAGGTGGTAGGAATGAAACTCAGTGCGGGCTGGATGGGGTCCCCCCTGGGCACCGCAGACCTAAGCTTGTTTAACTCCTACCTCTTAAAGGGACCGAGAAAAAATGACCTTTTCTGCACTCCAATGTAAGTCAATGGGGCGATTTTTTGGCTATGTGCTAGAAATGAAATTCAGTGCGGATTGGATGACAGGCACCCTAGGCACCCAGGATCGGCTTTAGTTTCACGTGTATCTCTTAAGCCGGCAGAGAAAACCCACCTGATATGCGCTCCACACAATTGAATAGAGACGCCGTTGATTTTCTATGGGAATTGCAGAAATGACTTCTAAGCCTCAAAATAATGACTTTTTTTCCTAAGGTGGTAGGAATGAAACTCAGTGCGGGCTGGATGGGGTCCCCCCTGGGCACCGCAGACCTAAGCTTGTTTAACTCCTACCTCTTAAAGGGACCGAGAAAAAATGACCTTTTCTGCACTCCAATGTAAGTCAATGGGGCGATTTTTTGGCTATGTGCTAGAAATGAAATTCAGTGCGGATTGGATGACAGGCACCCTAGGCACCCAGGATCGGCTTTAGTTTCACGTGTATCTCTTAAGCCGGCAGAGAAAACCCACCTGATATGCGCTCCACACAATTGAATAGAGACGCCGTTGATTTTCTATGGGAATTGCAGAAATGACTTCTAAGCCTCAAAATAATGACTTTTTTTCCTAAGGTGGTAGGAATGAAACTCAGTGCGGGCTGGATGGGGTCCCCCCTGGGCACCGCAGACCTAAGCTTGTTTAACTCCTACCTCTTAAAGGGACCGAGAAAAAATGACCTTTTCTGCACTCCAATGTAAGTCAATGGGGCGATTTTTTGGCTATGTGCTAGAAATGAAATTCAGTGCGGATTGGATGACAGGCACCCTAGGCACCCAGGATCGGCTTTAGTTTCACGTGTATCTCTTAAGCCGGCAGAGAAAACCCACCTGATATGCGCTCCACACAATTGAATAGAGACGCCGTTGATTTTCTATGGGAATTGCAGAAATGACTTCTAAGCCTCAAAATAATGACTTTTTTTCCTAAGGTGGTAGGAATGAAACTCAGTGCGGGCTGGATGGGGTCCCCCCTGGGCACCGCAGACCTAAGCTTGTTTAACTCCTACCTCTTAAAGGGACCGAGAAAAAATGACCTTTTCTGCACTCCAATGTAAGTCAATGGGGCGATTTTTTGGCTATGTGCTAGAAATGAAATTCAGTGCGGATTGGATGACAGGCACCCTAGGCACCCAGGATCGGCTTTAGTTTCACGTGTATCTCTTAAGCCGGCAGAGAAAACCCACCTGATATGCGCTCCACACAATTGAATAGAGACGCCGTTGATTTTCTATGGGAATTGCAGAAATGACTTCTAAGCCTCAAAATAATGACTTTTTTTCCTAAGGTGGTAGGAATGAAACTCAGTGCGGGCTGGATGGGGTCCCCCCTGGGCACCGCAGACCTAAGCTTGTTTAACTCCTACCTCTTAAAGGGACCGAGAAAAAATGACCTTTTCTGCACTCCAATGTAAGTCAATGGGGCGATTTTTTGGCTATGTGCTAGAAATGAAATTCAGTGCGGATTGGATGACAGGCACCCTAGGCACCCAGGATCGGCTTTAGTTTCACGTGTATCTCTTAAGCCGGCAGAGAAAACCCACCTGATATGCGCTCCACACAATTGAATAGAGACGCCGTTGATTTTCTATGGGAATTGCAGAAATGACTTCTAAGCCTCAAAATAATGACTTTTTTTCCTAAGGTGGTAGGAATGAAACTCAGTGCGGGCTGGATGGGGTCCCCCCTGGGCACCGCAGACCTAAGCTTGTTTAACTCCTACCTCTTAAAGGGACCGAGAAAAAATGACCTTTTCTGCACTCCAATGTAAGTCAATGGGGCGATTTTTTGGCTATGTGCTAGAAATGAAATTCAGTGCGGATTGGATGACAGGCACCCTAGGCACCCAGGATCGGCTTTAGTTTCACGTGTATCTCTTAAGCCGGCAGAGAAAACCCACCTGATATGCGCTCCACACAATTGAATAGAGACGCCGTTGATTTTCTATGGGAATTGCAGAAATGACTTCTAAGCCTCAAAATAATGACTTTTTTTCCTAAGGTGGTAGGAATGAAACTCAGTGCGGGCTGGATGGGGTCCCCCCTGGGCACCGCAGACCTAAGCTTGTTTAACTCCTACCTCTTAAAGGGACCGAGAAAAAATGACCTTTTCTGCACTCCAATGTAAGTCAATGGGGCGATTTTTTGGCTATGTGCTAGAAATGAAATTCAGTGCGGATTGGATGACAGGCACCCTAGGCACCCAGGATCGGCTTTAGTTTCACGTGTATCTCTTAAGCCGGCAGAGAAAACCCACCTGATATGCGCTCCACACAATTGAATAGAGACGCCGTTGATTTTCTATGGGAATTGCAGAAATGACTTCTAAGCCTCAAAATAATGACTTTTTTTCCTAAGGTGGTAGGAATGAAACTCAGTGCGGGCTGGATGGGGTCCCCCCTGGGCACCGCAGACCTAAGCTTGTTTAACTCCTACCTCTTAAAGGGACCGAGAAAAAATGACCTTTTCTGCACTCCAATGTAAGTCAATGGGGCGATTTTTTGGCTATGTGCTAGAAATGAAATTCAGTGCGGATTGGATGACAGGCACCCTAGGCACCCAGGATCGGCTTTAGTTTCACGTGTATCTCTTAAGCCGGCAGAGAAAACCCACCTGATATGCGCTCCACACAATTGAATAGAGACGCCGTTGATTTTCTATGGGAATTGCAGAAATGACTTCTAAGCCTCAAAATAATGACTTTTTTTCCTAAGGTGGTAGGAATGAAACTCAGTGCGGGCTGGATGGGGTCCCCCCTGGGCACCGCAGACCTAAGCTTGTTTAACTCCTACCTCTTAAAGGGACCGAGAAAAAATGACCTTTTCTGCACTCCAATGTAAGTCAATGGGGCGATTTTTTGGCTATGTGCTAGAAATGAAATTCAGTGCGGATTGGATGACAGGCACCCTAGGCACCCAGGATCGGCTTTAGTTTCACGTGTATCTCTTAAGCCGGCAGAGAAAACCCACCTGATATGCGCTCCACACAATTGAATAGAGACGCCGTTGATTTTCTATGGGAATTGCAGAAATGACTTCTAAGCCTCAAAATAATGACTTTTTTTCCTAAGGTGGTAGGAATGAAACTCAGTGCGGGCTGGATGGGGTCCCCCCTGGGCACCGCAGACCTAAGCTTGTTTAACTCCTACCTCTTAAAGGGACCGAGAAAAAATGACCTTTTCTGCACTCCAATGTAAGTCAATGGGGCGATTTTTTGGCTATGTGCTAGAAATGAAATTCAGTGCGGATTGGATGACAGGCACCCTAGGCACCCAGGATCGGCTTTAGTTTCACGTGTATCTCTTAAGCCGGCAGAGAAAACCCACCTGATATGCGCTCCACACAATTGAATAGAGACGCCGTTGATTTTCTATGGGAATTGCAGAAATGACTTCTAAGCCTCAAAATAATGACTTTTTTTCCTAAGGTGGTAGGAATGAAACTCAGTGCGGGCTGGATGGGGTCCCCCCTGGGCACCGCAGACCTAAGCTTGTTTAACTCCTACCTCTTAAAGGGACCGAGAAAAAATGACCTTTTCTGCACTCCAATGTAAGTCAATGGGGCGATTTTTTGGCTATGTGCTAGAAATGAAATTCAGTGCGGATTGGATGACAGGCACCCTAGGCACCCAGGATCGGCTTTAGTTTCACGTGTATCTCTTAAGCCGGCAGAGAAAACCCACCTGATATGCGCTCCACACAATTGAATAGAGACGCCGTTGATTTTCTATGGGAATTGCAGAAATGACTTCTAAGCCTCAAAATAATGACTTTTTTTCCTAAGGTGGTAGGAATGAAACTCAGTGCGGGCTGGATGGGGTCCCCCCTGGGCACCGCAGACCTAAGCTTGTTTAACTCCTACCTCTTAAAGGGACCGAGAAAAAATGACCTTTTCTGCACTCCAATGTAAGTCAATGGGGCGATTTTTTGGCTATGTGCTAGAAATGAAATTCAGTGCGGATTGGATGACAGGCACCCTAGGCACCCAGGATCGGCTTTAGTTTCACGTGTATCTCTTAAGCCGGCAGAGAAAACCCACCTGATATGCGCTCCACACAATTGAATAGAGACGCCGTTGATTTTCTATGGGAATTGCAGAAATGACTTCTAAGCCTCAAAATAATGACTTTTTTTCCTAAGGTGGTAGGAATGAAACTCAGTGCGGGCTGGATGGGGTCCCCCCTGGGCACCGCAGACCTAAGCTTGTTTAACTCCTACCTCTTAAAGGGACCGAGAAAAAATGACCTTTTCTGCACTCCAATGTAAGTCAATGGGGCGATTTTTTGGCTATGTGCTAGAAATGAAATTCAGTGCGGATTGGATGACAGGCACCCTAGGCACCCAGGATCGGCTTTAGTTTCACGTGTATCTCTTAAGCCGGCAGAGAAAACCCACCTGATATGCGCTCCACACAATTGAATAGAGACGCCGTTGATTTTCTATGGGAATTGCAGAAATGACTTCTAAGCCTCAAAATAATGACTTTTTTTCCTAAGGTGGTAGGAATGAAACTCAGTGCGGGCTGGATGGGGTCCCCCCTGGGCACCGCAGACCTAAGCTTGTTTAACTCCTACCTCTTAAAGGGACCGAGAAAAAATGACCTTTTCTGCACTCCAATGTAAGTCAATGGGGCGATTTTTTGGCTATGTGCTAGAAATGAAATTCAGTGCGGATTGGATGACAGGCACCCTAGGCACCCAGGATCGGCTTTAGTTTCACGTGTATCTCTTAAGCCGGCAGAGAAAACCCACCTGATATGCGCTCCACACAATTGAATAGAGACGCCGTTGATTTTCTATGGGAATTGCAGAAATGACTTCTAAGCCTCAAAATAATGACTTTTTTTCCTAAGGTGGTAGGAATGAAACTCAGTGCGGGCTGGATGGGGTCCCCCCTGGGCACCGCAGACCTAAGCTTGTTTAACTCCTACCTCTTAAAGGGACCGAGAAAAAATGACCTTTTCTGCACTCCAATGTAAGTCAATGGGGCGATTTTTTGGCTATGTGCTAGAAATGAAATTCAGTGCGGATTGGATGACAGGCACCCTAGGCACCCAGGATCGGCTTTAGTTTCACGTGTATCTCTTAAGCCGGCAGAGAAAACCCACCTGATATGCGCTCCACACAATTGAATAGAGACGCCGTTGATTTTCTATGGGAATTGCAGAAATGACTTCTAAGCCTCAAAATAATGACTTTTTTTCCTAAGGTGGTAGGAATGAAACTCAGTGCGGGCTGGATGGGGTCCCCCCTGGGCACCGCAGACCTAAGCTTGTTTAACTCCTACCTCTTAAAGGGACCGAGAAAAAATGACCTTTTCTGCACTCCAATGTAAGTCAATGGGGCGATTTTTTGGCTATGTGCTAGAAATGAAATTCAGTGCGGATTGGATGACAGGCACCCTAGGCACCCAGGATCGGCTTTAGTTTCACGTGTATCTCTTAAGCCGGCAGAGAAAACCCACCTGATATGCGCTCCACACAATTGAATAGAGACGCCGTTGATTTTCTATGGGAATTGCAGAAATGACTTCTAAGCCTCAAAATAATGACTTTTTTTCCTAAGGTGGTAGGAATGAAACTCAGTGCGGGCTGGATGGGGTCCCCCCTGGGCACCGCAGACCTAAGCTTGTTTAACTCCTACCTCTTAAAGGGACCGAGAAAAAATGACCTTTTCTGCACTCCAATGTAAGTCAATGGGGCGATTTTTTGGCTATGTGCTAGAAATGAAATTCAGTGCGGATTGGATGACAGGCACCCTAGGCACCCAGGATCGGCTTTAGTTTCACGTGTATCTCTTAAGCCGGCAGAGAAAACCCACCTGATATGCGCTCCACACAATTGAATAGAGACGCCGTTGATTTTCTATGGGAATTGCAGAAATGACTTCTAAGCCTCAAAATAATGACTTTTTTTCCTAAGGTGGTAGGAATGAAACTCAGTGCGGGCTGGATGGGGTCCCCCCTGGGCACCGCAGACCTAAGCTTGTTTAACTCCTACCTCTTAAAGGGACCGAGAAAAAATGACCTTTTCTGCACTCCAATGTAAGTCAATGGGGCGATTTTTTGGCTATGTGCTAGAAATGAAATTCAGTGCGGATTGGATGACAGGCACCCTAGGCACCCAGGATCGGCTTTAGTTTCACGTGTATCTCTTAAGCCGGCAGAGAAAACCCACCTGATATGCGCTCCACACAATTGAATAGAGACGCCGTTGATTTTCTATGGGAATTGCAGAAATGACTTCTAAGCCTCAAAATAATGACTTTTTTTCCTAAGGTGGTAGGAATGAAACTCAGTGCGGGCTGGATGGGGTCCCCCCTGGGCACCGCAGACCTAAGCTTGTTTAACTCCTACCTCTTAAAGGGACCGAGAAAAAATGACCTTTTCTGCACTCCAATGTAAGTCAATGGGGCGATTTTTTGGCTATGTGCTAGAAATGAAATTCAGTGCGGATTGGATGACAGGCACCCTAGGCACCCAGGATCGGCTTTAGTTTCACGTGTATCTCTTAAGCCGGCAGAGAAAACCCACCTGATATGCGCTCCACACAATTGAATAGAGACGCCGTTGATTTTCTATGGGAATTGCAGAAATGACTTCTAAGCCTCAAAATAATGACTTTTTTTCCTAAGGTGGTAGGAATGAAACTCAGTGCGGGCTGGATGGGGTCCCCCCTGGGCACCGCAGACCTAAGCTTGTTTAACTCCTACCTCTTAAAGGGACCGAGAAAAAATGACCTTTTCTGCACTCCAATGTAAGTCAATGGGGCGATTTTTTGGCTATGTGCTAGAAATGAAATTCAGTGCGGATTGGATGACAGGCACCCTAGGCACCCAGGATCGGCTTTAGTTTCACGTGTATCTCTTAAGCCGGCAGAGAAAACCCACCTGATATGCGCTCCACACAATTGAATAGAGACGCCGTTGATTTTCTATGGGAATTGCAGAAATGACTTCTAAGCCTCAAAATAATGACTTTTTTTCCTAAGGTGGTAGGAATGAAACTCAGTGCGGGCTGGATGGGGTCCCCCCTGGGCACCGCAGACCTAAGCTTGTTTAACTCCTACCTCTTAAAGGGACCGAGAAAAAATGACCTTTTCTGCACTCCAATGTAAGTCAATGGGGCGATTTTTTGGCTATGTGCTAGAAATGAAATTCAGTGCGGATTGGATGACAGGCACCCTAGGCACCCAGGATCGGCTTTAGTTTCACGTGTATCTCTTAAGCCGGCAGAGAAAACCCACCTGATATGCGCTCCACACAATTGAATAGAGACGCCGTTGATTTTCTATGGGAATTGCAGAAATGACTTCTAAGCCTCAAAATAATGACTTTTTTTCCTAAGGTGGTAGGAATGAAACTCAGTGCGGGCTGGATGGGGTCCCCCCTGGGCACCGCAGACCTAAGCTTGTTTAACTCCTACCTCTTAAAGGGACCGAGAAAAAATGACCTTTTCTGCACTCCAATGTAAGTCAATGGGGCGATTTTTTGGCTATGTGCTAGAAATGAAATTCAGTGCGGATTGGATGACAGGCACCCTAGGCACCCAGGATCGGCTTTAGTTTCACGTGTATCTCTTAAGCCGGCAGAGAAAACCCACCTGATATGCGCTCCACACAATTGAATAGAGACGCCGTTGATTTTCTATGGGAATTGCAGAAATGACTTCTAAGCCTCAAAATAATGACTTTTTTTCCTAAGGTGGTAGGAATGAAACTCAGTGCGGGCTGGATGGGGTCCCCCCTGGGCACCGCAGACCTAAGCTTGTTTAACTCCTACCTCTTAAAGGGACCGAGAAAAAATGACCTTTTCTGCACTCCAATGTAAGTCAATGGGGCGATTTTTTGGCTATGTGCTAGAAATGAAATTCAGTGCGGATTGGATGACAGGCACCCTAGGCACCCAGGATCGGCTTTAGTTTCACGTGTATCTCTTAAGCCGGCAGAGAAAACCCACCTGATATGCGCTCCACACAATTGAATAGAGACGCCGTTGATTTTCTATGGGAATTGCAGAAATGACTTCTAAGCCTCAAAATAATGACTTTTTTTCCTAAGGTGGTAGGAATGAAACTCAGTGCGGGCTGGATGGGGTCCCCCCTGGGCACCGCAGACCTAAGCTTGTTTAACTCCTACCTCTTAAAGGGACCGAGAAAAAATGACCTTTTCTGCACTCCAATGTAAGTCAATGGGGCGATTTTTTGGCTATGTGCTAGAAATGAAATTCAGTGCGGATTGGATGACAGGCACCCTAGGCACCCAGGATCGGCTTTAGTTTCACGTGTATCTCTTAAGCCGGCAGAGAAAACCCACCTGATATGCGCTCCACACAATTGAATAGAGACGCCGTTGATTTTCTATGGGAATTGCAGAAATGACTTCTAAGCCTCAAAATAATGACTTTTTTTCCTAAGGTGGTAGGAATGAAACTCAGTGCGGGCTGGATGGGGTCCCCCCTGGGCACCGCAGACCTAAGCTTGTTTAACTCCTACCTCTTAAAGGGACCGAGAAAAAATGACCTTTTCTGCACTCCAATGTAAGTCAATGGGGCGATTTTTTGGCTATGTGCTAGAAATGAAATTCAGTGCGGATTGGATGACAGGCACCCTAGGCACCCAGGATCGGCTTTAGTTTCACGTGTATCTCTTAAGCCGGCAGAGAAAACCCACCTGATATGCGCTCCACACAATTGAATAGAGACGCCGTTGATTTTCTATGGGAATTGCAGAAATGACTTCTAAGCCTCAAAATAATGACTTTTTTTCCTAAGGTGGTAGGAATGAAACTCAGTGCGGGCTGGATGGGGTCCCCCCTGGGCACCGCAGACCTAAGCTTGTTTAACTCCTACCTCTTAAAGGGACCGAGAAAAAATGACCTTTTCTGCACTCCAATGTAAGTCAATGGGGCGATTTTTTGGCTATGTGCTAGAAATGAAATTCAGTGCGGATTGGATGACAGGCACCCTAGGCACCCAGGATCGGCTTTAGTTTCACGTGTATCTCTTAAGCCGGCAGAGAAAACCCACCTGATATGCGCTCCACACAATTGAATAGAGACGCCGTTGATTTTCTATGGGAATTGCAGAAATGACTTCTAAGCCTCAAAATAATGACTTTTTTTCCTAAGGTGGTAGGAATGAAACTCAGTGCGGGCTGGATGGGGTCCCCCCTGGGCACCGCAGACCTAAGCTTGTTTAACTCCTACCTCTTAAAGGGACCGAGAAAAAATGACCTTTTCTGCACTCCAATGTAAGTCAATGGGGCGATTTTTTGGCTATGTGCTAGAAATGAAATTCAGTGCGGATTGGATGACAGGCACCCTAGGCACCCAGGATCGGCTTTAGTTTCACGTGTATCTCTTAAGCCGGCAGAGAAAACCCACCTGATATGCGCTCCACACAATTGAATAGAGACGCCGTTGATTTTCTATGGGAATTGCAGAAATGACTTCTAAGCCTCAAAATAATGACTTTTTTTCCTAAGGTGGTAGGAATGAAACTCAGTGCGGGCTGGATGGGGTCCCCCCTGGGCACCGCAGACCTAAGCTTGTTTAACTCCTACCTCTTAAAGGGACCGAGAAAAAATGACCTTTTCTGCACTCCAATGTAAGTCAATGGGGCGATTTTTTGGCTATGTGCTAGAAATGAAATTCAGTGCGGATTGGATGACAGGCACCCTAGGCACCCAGGATCGGCTTTAGTTTCACGTGTATCTCTTAAGCCGGCAGAGAAAACCCACCTGATATGCGCTCCACACAATTGAATAGAGACGCCGTTGATTTTCTATGGGAATTGCAGAAATGACTTCTAAGCCTCAAAATAATGACTTTTTTTCCTAAGGTGGTAGGAATGAAACTCAGTGCGGGCTGGATGGGGTCCCCCCTGGGCACCGCAGACCTAAGCTTGTTTAACTCCTACCTCTTAAAGGGACCGAGAAAAAATGACCTTTTCTGCACTCCAATGTAAGTCAATGGGGCGATTTTTTGGCTATGTGCTAGAAATGAAATTCAGTGCGGATTGGATGACAGGCACCCTAGGCACCCAGGATCGGCTTTAGTTTCACGTGTATCTCTTAAGCCGGCAGAGAAAACCCACCTGATATGCGCTCCACACAATTGAATAGAGACGCCGTTGATTTTCTATGGGAATTGCAGAAATGACTTCTAAGCCTCAAAATAATGACTTTTTTTCCTAAGGTGGTAGGAATGAAACTCAGTGCGGGCTGGATGGGGTCCCCCCTGGGCACCGCAGACCTAAGCTTGTTTAACTCCTACCTCTTAAAGGGACCGAGAAAAAATGACCTTTTCTGCACTCCAATGTAAGTCAATGGGGCGATTTTTTGGCTATGTGCTAGAAATGAAATTCAGTGCGGATTGGATGACAGGCACCCTAGGCACCCAGGATCGGCTTTAGTTTCACGTGTATCTCTTAAGCCGGCAGAGAAAACCCACCTGATATGCGCTCCACACAATTGAATAGAGACGCCGTTGATTTTCTATGGGAATTGCAGAAATGACTTCTAAGCCTCAAAATAATGACTTTTTTTCCTAAGGTGGTAGGAATGAAACTCAGTGCGGGCTGGATGGGGTCCCCCCTGGGCACCGCAGACCTAAGCTTGTTTAACTCCTACCTCTTAAAGGGACCGAGAAAAAATGACCTTTTCTGCACTCCAATGTAAGTCAATGGGGCGATTTTTTGGCTATGTGCTAGAAATGAAATTCAGTGCGGATTGGATGACAGGCACCCTAGGCACCCAGGATCGGCTTTAGTTTCACGTGTATCTCTTAAGCCGGCAGAGAAAACCCACCTGATATGCGCTCCACACAATTGAATAGAGACGCCGTTGATTTTCTATGGGAATTGCAGAAATGACTTCTAAGCCTCAAAATAATGACTTTTTTTCCTAAGGTGGTAGGAATGAAACTCAGTGCGGGCTGGATGGGGTCCCCCCTGGGCACCGCAGACCTAAGCTTGTTTAACTCCTACCTCTTAAAGGGACCGAGAAAAAATGACCTTTTCTGCACTCCAATGTAAGTCAATGGGGCGATTTTTTGGCTATGTGCTAGAAATGAAATTCAGTGCGGATTGGATGACAGGCACCCTAGGCACCCAGGATCGGCTTTAGTTTCACGTGTATCTCTTAAGCCGGCAGAGAAAACCCACCTGATATGCGCTCCACACAATTGAATAGAGACGCCGTTGATTTTCTATGGGAATTGCAGAAATGACTTCTAAGCCTCAAAATAATGACTTTTTTTCCTAAGGTGGTAGGAATGAAACTCAGTGCGGGCTGGATGGGGTCCCCCCTGGGCACCGCAGACCTAAGCTTGTTTAACTCCTACCTCTTAAAGGGACCGAGAAAAAATGACCTTTTCTGCACTCCAATGTAAGTCAATGGGGCGATTTTTTGGCTATGTGCTAGAAATGAAATTCAGTGCGGATTGGATGACAGGCACCCTAGGCACCCAGGATCGGCTTTAGTTTCACGTGTATCTCTTAAGCCGGCAGAGAAAACCCACCTGATATGCGCTCCACACAATTGAATAGAGACGCCGTTGATTTTCTATGGGAATTGCAGAAATGACTTCTAAGCCTCAAAATAATGACTTTTTTTCCTAAGGTGGTAGGAATGAAACTCAGTGCGGGCTGGATGGGGTCCCCCCTGGGCACCGCAGACCTAAGCTTGTTTAACTCCTACCTCTTAAAGGGACCGAGAAAAAATGACCTTTTCTGCACTCCAATGTAAGTCAATGGGGCGATTTTTTGGCTATGTGCTAGAAATGAAATTCAGTGCGGATTGGATGACAGGCACCCTAGGCACCCAGGATCGGCTTTAGTTTCACGTGTATCTCTTAAGCCGGCAGAGAAAACCCACCTGATATGCGCTCCACACAATTGAATAGAGACGCCGTTGATTTTCTATGGGAATTGCAGAAATGACTTCTAAGCCTCAAAATAATGACTTTTTTTCCTAAGGTGGTAGGAATGAAACTCAGTGCGGGCTGGATGGGGTCCCCCCTGGGCACCGCAGACCTAAGCTTGTTTAACTCCTACCTCTTAAAGGGACCGAGAAAAAATGACCTTTTCTGCACTCCAATGTAAGTCAATGGGGCGATTTTTTGGCTATGTGCTAGAAATGAAATTCAGTGCGGATTGGATGACAGGCACCCTAGGCACCCAGGATCGGCTTTAGTTTCACGTGTATCTCTTAAGCCGGCAGAGAAAACCCACCTGATATGCGCTCCACACAATTGAATAGAGACGCCGTTGATTTTCTATGGGAATTGCAGAAATGACTTCTAAGCCTCAAAATAATGACTTTTTTTCCTAAGGTGGTAGGAATGAAACTCAGTGCGGGCTGGATGGGGTCCCCCCTGGGCACCGCAGACCTAAGCTTGTTTAACTCCTACCTCTTAAAGGGACCGAGAAAAAATGACCTTTTCTGCACTCCAATGTAAGTCAATGGGGCGATTTTTTGGCTATGTGCTAGAAATGAAATTCAGTGCGGATTGGATGACAGGCACCCTAGGCACCCAGGATCGGCTTTAGTTTCACGTGTATCTCTTAAGCCGGCAGAGAAAACCCACCTGATATGCGCTCCACACAATTGAATAGAGACGCCGTTGATTTTCTATGGGAATTGCAGAAATGACTTCTAAGCCTCAAAATAATGACTTTTTTTCCTAAGGTGGTAGGAATGAAACTCAGTGCGGGCTGGATGGGGTCCCCCCTGGGCACCGCAGACCTAAGCTTGTTTAACTCCTACCTCTTAAAGGGACCGAGAAAAAATGACCTTTTCTGCACTCCAATGTAAGTCAATGGGGCGATTTTTTGGCTATGTGCTAGAAATGAAATTCAGTGCGGATTGGATGACAGGCACCCTAGGCACCCAGGATCGGCTTTAGTTTCACGTGTATCTCTTAAGCCGGCAGAGAAAACCCACCTGATATGCGCTCCACACAATTGAATAGAGACGCCGTTGATTTTCTATGGGAATTGCAGAAATGACTTCTAAGCCTCAAAATAATGACTTTTTTTCCTAAGGTGGTAGGAATGAAACTCAGTGCGGGCTGGATGGGGTCCCCCCTGGGCACCGCAGACCTAAGCTTGTTTAACTCCTACCTCTTAAAGGGACCGAGAAAAAATGACCTTTTCTGCACTCCAATGTAAGTCAATGGGGCGATTTTTTGGCTATGTGCTAGAAATGAAATTCAGTGCGGATTGGATGACAGGCACCCTAGGCACCCAGGATCGGCTTTAGTTTCACGTGTATCTCTTAAGCCGGCAGAGAAAACCCACCTGATATGCGCTCCACACAATTGAATAGAGACGCCGTTGATTTTCTATGGGAATTGCAGAAATGACTTCTAAGCCTCAAAATAATGACTTTTTTTCCTAAGGTGGTAGGAATGAAACTCAGTGCGGGCTGGATGGGGTCCCCCCTGGGCACCGCAGACCTAAGCTTGTTTAACTCCTACCTCTTAAAGGGACCGAGAAAAAATGACCTTTTCTGCACTCCAATGTAAGTCAATGGGGCGATTTTTTGGCTATGTGCTAGAAATGAAATTCAGTGCGGATTGGATGACAGGCACCCTAGGCACCCAGGATCGGCTTTAGTTTCACGTGTATCTCTTAAGCCGGCAGAGAAAACCCACCTGATATGCGCTCCACACAATTGAATAGAGACGCCGTTGATTTTCTATGGGAATTGCAGAAATGACTTCTAAGCCTCAAAATAATGACTTTTTTTCCTAAGGTGGTAGGAATGAAACTCAGTGCGGGCTGGATGGGGTCCCCCCTGGGCACCGCAGACCTAAGCTTGTTTAACTCCTACCTCTTAAAGGGACCGAGAAAAAATGACCTTTTCTGCACTCCAATGTAAGTCAATGGGGCGATTTTTTGGCTATGTGCTAGAAATGAAATTCAGTGCGGATTGGATGACAGGCACCCTAGGCACCCAGGATCGGCTTTAGTTTCACGTGTATCTCTTAAGCCGGCAGAGAAAACCCACCTGATATGCGCTCCACACAATTGAATAGAGACGCCGTTGATTTTCTATGGGAATTGCAGAAATGACTTCTAAGCCTCAAAATAATGACTTTTTTTCCTAAGGTGGTAGGAATGAAACTCAGTGCGGGCTGGATGGGGTCCCCCCTGGGCACCGCAGACCTAAGCTTGTTTAACTCCTACCTCTTAAAGGGACCGAGAAAAAATGACCTTTTCTGCACTCCAATGTAAGTCAATGGGGCGATTTTTTGGCTATGTGCTAGAAATGAAATTCAGTGCGGATTGGATGACAGGCACCCTAGGCACCCAGGATCGGCTTTAGTTTCACGTGTATCTCTTAAGCCGGCAGAGAAAACCCACCTGATATGCGCTCCACACAATTGAATAGAGACGCCGTTGATTTTCTATGGGAATTGCAGAAATGACTTCTAAGCCTCAAAATAATGACTTTTTTTCCTAAGGTGGTAGGAATGAAACTCAGTGCGGGCTGGATGGGGTCCCCCCTGGGCACCGCAGACCTAAGCTTGTTTAACTCCTACCTCTTAAAGGGACCGAGAAAAAATGACCTTTTCTGCACTCCAATGTAAGTCAATGGGGCGATTTTTTGGCTATGTGCTAGAAATGAAATTCAGTGCGGATTGGATGACAGGCACCCTAGGCACCCAGGATCGGCTTTAGTTTCACGTGTATCTCTTAAGCCGGCAGAGAAAACCCACCTGATATGCGCTCCACACAATTGAATAGAGACGCCGTTGATTTTCTATGGGAATTGCAGAAATGACTTCTAAGCCTCAAAATAATGACTTTTTTTCCTAAGGTGGTAGGAATGAAACTCAGTGCGGGCTGGATGGGGTCCCCCCTGGGCACCGCAGACCTAAGCTTGTTTAACTCCTACCTCTTAAAGGGACCGAGAAAAAATGACCTTTTCTGCACTCCAATGTAAGTCAATGGGGCGATTTTTTGGCTATGTGCTAGAAATGAAATTCAGTGCGGATTGGATGACAGGCACCCTAGGCACCCAGGATCGGCTTTAGTTTCACGTGTATCTCTTAAGCCGGCAGAGAAAACCCACCTGATATGCGCTCCACACAATTGAATAGAGACGCCGTTGATTTTCTATGGGAATTGCAGAAATGACTTCTAAGCCTCAAAATAATGACTTTTTTTCCTAAGGTGGTAGGAATGAAACTCAGTGCGGGCTGGATGGGGTCCCCCCTGGGCACCGCAGACCTAAGCTTGTTTAACTCCTACCTCTTAAAGGGACCGAGAAAAAATGACCTTTTCTGCACTCCAATGTAAGTCAATGGGGCGATTTTTTGGCTATGTGCTAGAAATGAAATTCAGTGCGGATTGGATGACAGGCACCCTAGGCACCCAGGATCGGCTTTAGTTTCACGTGTATCTCTTAAGCCGGCAGAGAAAACCCACCTGATATGCGCTCCACACAATTGAATAGAGACGCCGTTGATTTTCTATGGGAATTGCAGAAATGACTTCTAAGCCTCAAAATAATGACTTTTTTTCCTAAGGTGGTAGGAATGAAACTCAGTGCGGGCTGGATGGGGTCCCCCCTGGGCACCGCAGACCTAAGCTTGTTTAACTCCTACCTCTTAAAGGGACCGAGAAAAAATGACCTTTTCTGCACTCCAATGTAAGTCAATGGGGCGATTTTTTGGCTATGTGCTAGAAATGAAATTCAGTGCGGATTGGATGACAGGCACCCTAGGCACCCAGGATCGGCTTTAGTTTCACGTGTATCTCTTAAGCCGGCAGAGAAAACCCACCTGATATGCGCTCCACACAATTGAATAGAGACGCCGTTGATTTTCTATGGGAATTGCAGAAATGACTTCTAAGCCTCAAAATAATGACTTTTTTTCCTAAGGTGGTAGGAATGAAACTCAGTGCGGGCTGGATGGGGTCCCCCCTGGGCACCGCAGACCTAAGCTTGTTTAACTCCTACCTCTTAAAGGGACCGAGAAAAAATGACCTTTTCTGCACTCCAATGTAAGTCAATGGGGCGATTTTTTGGCTATGTGCTAGAAATGAAATTCAGTGCGGATTGGATGACAGGCACCCTAGGCACCCAGGATCGGCTTTAGTTTCACGTGTATCTCTTAAGCCGGCAGAGAAAACCCACCTGATATGCGCTCCACACAATTGAATAGAGACGCCGTTGATTTTCTATGGGAATTGCAGAAATGACTTCTAAGCCTCAAAATAATGACTTTTTTTCCTAAGGTGGTAGGAATGAAACTCAGTGCGGGCTGGATGGGGTCCCCCCTGGGCACCGCAGACCTAAGCTTGTTTAACTCCTACCTCTTAAAGGGACCGAGAAAAAATGACCTTTTCTGCACTCCAATGTAAGTCAATGGGGCGATTTTTTGGCTATGTGCTAGAAATGAAATTCAGTGCGGATTGGATGACAGGCACCCTAGGCACCCAGGATCGGCTTTAGTTTCACGTGTATCTCTTAAGCCGGCAGAGAAAACCCACCTGATATGCGCTCCACACAATTGAATAGAGACGCCGTTGATTTTCTATGGGAATTGCAGAAATGACTTCTAAGCCTCAAAATAATGACTTTTTTTCCTAAGGTGGTAGGAATGAAACTCAGTGCGGGCTGGATGGGGTCCCCCCTGGGCACCGCAGACCTAAGCTTGTTTAACTCCTACCTCTTAAAGGGACCGAGAAAAAATGACCTTTTCTGCACTCCAATGTAAGTCAATGGGGCGATTTTTTGGCTATGTGCTAGAAATGAAATTCAGTGCGGATTGGATGACAGGCACCCTAGGCACCCAGGATCGGCTTTAGTTTCACGTGTATCTCTTAAGCCGGCAGAGAAAACCCACCTGATATGCGCTCCACACAATTGAATAGAGACGCCGTTGATTTTCTATGGGAATTGCAGAAATGACTTCTAAGCCTCAAAATAATGACTTTTTTTCCTAAGGTGGTAGGAATGAAACTCAGTGCGGGCTGGATGGGGTCCCCCCTGGGCACCGCAGACCTAAGCTTGTTTAACTCCTACCTCTTAAAGGGACCGAGAAAAAATGACCTTTTCTGCACTCCAATGTAAGTCAATGGGGCGATTTTTTGGCTATGTGCTAGAAATGAAATTCAGTGCGGATTGGATGACAGGCACCCTAGGCACCCAGGATCGGCTTTAGTTTCACGTGTATCTCTTAAGCCGGCAGAGAAAACCCACCTGATATGCGCTCCACACAATTGAATAGAGACGCCGTTGATTTTCTATGGGAATTGCAGAAATGACTTCTAAGCCTCAAAATAATGACTTTTTTTCCTAAGGTGGTAGGAATGAAACTCAGTGCGGGCTGGATGGGGTCCCCCCTGGGCACCGCAGACCTAAGCTTGTTTAACTCCTACCTCTTAAAGGGACCGAGAAAAAATGACCTTTTCTGCACTCCAATGTAAGTCAATGGGGCGATTTTTTGGCTATGTGCTAGAAATGAAATTCAGTGCGGATTGGATGACAGGCACCCTAGGCACCCAGGATCGGCTTTAGTTTCACGTGTATCTCTTAAGCCGGCAGAGAAAACCCACCTGATATGCGCTCCACACAATTGAATAGAGACGCCGTTGATTTTCTATGGGAATTGCAGAAATGACTTCTAAGCCTCAAAATAATGACTTTTTTTCCTAAGGTGGTAGGAATGAAACTCAGTGCGGGCTGGATGGGGTCCCCCCTGGGCACCGCAGACCTAAGCTTGTTTAACTCCTACCTCTTAAAGGGACCGAGAAAAAATGACCTTTTCTGCACTCCAATGTAAGTCAATGGGGCGATTTTTTGGCTATGTGCTAGAAATGAAATTCAGTGCGGATTGGATGACAGGCACCCTAGGCACCCAGGATCGGCTTTAGTTTCACGTGTATCTCTTAAGCCGGCAGAGAAAACCCACCTGATATGCGCTCCACACAATTGAATAGAGACGCCGTTGATTTTCTATGGGAATTGCAGAAATGACTTCTAAGCCTCAAAATAATGACTTTTTTTCCTAAGGTGGTAGGAATGAAACTCAGTGCGGGCTGGATGGGGTCCCCCCTGGGCACCGCAGACCTAAGCTTGTTTAACTCCTACCTCTTAAAGGGACCGAGAAAAAATGACCTTTTCTGCACTCCAATGTAAGTCAATGGGGCGATTTTTTGGCTATGTGCTAGAAATGAAATTCAGTGCGGATTGGATGACAGGCACCCTAGGCACCCAGGATCGGCTTTAGTTTCACGTGTATCTCTTAAGCCGGCAGAGAAAACCCACCTGATATGCGCTCCACACAATTGAATAGAGACGCCGTTGATTTTCTATGGGAATTGCAGAAATGACTTCTAAGCCTCAAAATAATGACTTTTTTTCCTAAGGTGGTAGGAATGAAACTCAGTGCGGGCTGGATGGGGTCCCCCCTGGGCACCGCAGACCTAAGCTTGTTTAACTCCTACCTCTTAAAGGGACCGAGAAAAAATGACCTTTTCTGCACTCCAATGTAAGTCAATGGGGCGATTTTTTGGCTATGTGCTAGAAATGAAATTCAGTGCGGATTGGATGACAGGCACCCTAGGCACCCAGGATCGGCTTTAGTTTCACGTGTATCTCTTAAGCCGGCAGAGAAAACCCACCTGATATGCGCTCCACACAATTGAATAGAGACGCCGTTGATTTTCTATGGGAATTGCAGAAATGACTTCTAAGCCTCAAAATAATGACTTTTTTTCCTAAGGTGGTAGGAATGAAACTCAGTGCGGGCTGGATGGGGTCCCCCCTGGGCACCGCAGACCTAAGCTTGTTTAACTCCTACCTCTTAAAGGGACCGAGAAAAAATGACCTTTTCTGCACTCCAATGTAAGTCAATGGGGCGATTTTTTGGCTATGTGCTAGAAATGAAATTCAGTGCGGATTGGATGACAGGCACCCTAGGCACCCAGGATCGGCTTTAGTTTCACGTGTATCTCTTAAGCCGGCAGAGAAAACCCACCTGATATGCGCTCCACACAATTGAATAGAGACGCCGTTGATTTTCTATGGGAATTGCAGAAATGACTTCTAAGCCTCAAAATAATGACTTTTTTTCCTAAGGTGGTAGGAATGAAACTCAGTGCGGGCTGGATGGGGTCCCCCCTGGGCACCGCAGACCTAAGCTTGTTTAACTCCTACCTCTTAAAGGGACCGAGAAAAAATGACCTTTTCTGCACTCCAATGTAAGTCAATGGGGCGATTTTTTGGCTATGTGCTAGAAATGAAATTCAGTGCGGATTGGATGACAGGCACCCTAGGCACCCAGGATCGGCTTTAGTTTCACGTGTATCTCTTAAGCCGGCAGAGAAAACCCACCTGATATGCGCTCCACACAATTGAATAGAGACGCCGTTGATTTTCTATGGGAATTGCAGAAATGACTTCTAAGCCTCAAAATAATGACTTTTTTTCCTAAGGTGGTAGGAATGAAACTCAGTGCGGGCTGGATGGGGTCCCCCCTGGGCACCGCAGACCTAAGCTTGTTTAACTCCTACCTCTTAAAGGGACCGAGAAAAAATGACCTTTTCTGCACTCCAATGTAAGTCAATGGGGCGATTTTTTGGCTATGTGCTAGAAATGAAATTCAGTGCGGATTGGATGACAGGCACCCTAGGCACCCAGGATCGGCTTTAGTTTCACGTGTATCTCTTAAGCCGGCAGAGAAAACCCACCTGATATGCGCTCCACACAATTGAATAGAGACGCCGTTGATTTTCTATGGGAATTGCAGAAATGACTTCTAAGCCTCAAAATAATGACTTTTTTTCCTAAGGTGGTAGGAATGAAACTCAGTGCGGGCTGGATGGGGTCCCCCCTGGGCACCGCAGACCTAAGCTTGTTTAACTCCTACCTCTTAAAGGGACCGAGAAAAAATGACCTTTTCTGCACTCCAATGTAAGTCAATGGGGCGATTTTTTGGCTATGTGCTAGAAATGAAATTCAGTGCGGATTGGATGACAGGCACCCTAGGCACCCAGGATCGGCTTTAGTTTCACGTGTATCTCTTAAGCCGGCAGAGAAAACCCACCTGATATGCGCTCCACACAATTGAATAGAGACGCCGTTGATTTTCTATGGGAATTGCAGAAATGACTTCTAAGCCTCAAAATAATGACTTTTTTTCCTAAGGTGGTAGGAATGAAACTCAGTGCGGGCTGGATGGGGTCCCCCCTGGGCACCGCAGACCTAAGCTTGTTTAACTCCTACCTCTTAAAGGGACCGAGAAAAAATGACCTTTTCTGCACTCCAATGTAAGTCAATGGGGCGATTTTTTGGCTATGTGCTAGAAATGAAATTCAGTGCGGATTGGATGACAGGCACCCTAGGCACCCAGGATCGGCTTTAGTTTCACGTGTATCTCTTAAGCCGGCAGAGAAAACCCACCTGATATGCGCTCCACACAATTGAATAGAGACGCCGTTGATTTTCTATGGGAATTGCAGAAATGACTTCTAAGCCTCAAAATAATGACTTTTTTTCCTAAGGTGGTAGGAATGAAACTCAGTGCGGGCTGGATGGGGTCCCCCCTGGGCACCGCAGACCTAAGCTTGTTTAACTCCTACCTCTTAAAGGGACCGAGAAAAAATGACCTTTTCTGCACTCCAATGTAAGTCAATGGGGCGATTTTTTGGCTATGTGCTAGAAATGAAATTCAGTGCGGATTGGATGACAGGCACCCTAGGCACCCAGGATCGGCTTTAGTTTCACGTGTATCTCTTAAGCCGGCAGAGAAAACCCACCTGATATGCGCTCCACACAATTGAATAGAGACGCCGTTGATTTTCTATGGGAATTGCAGAAATGACTTCTAAGCCTCAAAATAATGACTTTTTTTCCTAAGGTGGTAGGAATGAAACTCAGTGCGGGCTGGATGGGGTCCCCCCTGGGCACCGCAGACCTAAGCTTGTTTAACTCCTACCTCTTAAAGGGACCGAGAAAAAATGACCTTTTCTGCACTCCAATGTAAGTCAATGGGGCGATTTTTTGGCTATGTGCTAGAAATGAAATTCAGTGCGGATTGGATGACAGGCACCCTAGGCACCCAGGATCGGCTTTAGTTTCACGTGTATCTCTTAAGCCGGCAGAGAAAACCCACCTGATATGCGCTCCACACAATTGAATAGAGACGCCGTTGATTTTCTATGGGAATTGCAGAAATGACTTCTAAGCCTCAAAATAATGACTTTTTTTCCTAAGGTGGTAGGAATGAAACTCAGTGCGGGCTGGATGGGGTCCCCCCTGGGCACCGCAGACCTAAGCTTGTTTAACTCCTACCTCTTAAAGGGACCGAGAAAAAATGACCTTTTCTGCACTCCAATGTAAGTCAATGGGGCGATTTTTTGGCTATGTGCTAGAAATGAAATTCAGTGCGGATTGGATGACAGGCACCCTAGGCACCCAGGATCGGCTTTAGTTTCACGTGTATCTCTTAAGCCGGCAGAGAAAACCCACCTGATATGCGCTCCACACAATTGAATAGAGACGCCGTTGATTTTCTATGGGAATTGCAGAAATGACTTCTAAGCCTCAAAATAATGACTTTTTTTCCTAAGGTGGTAGGAATGAAACTCAGTGCGGGCTGGATGGGGTCCCCCCTGGGCACCGCAGACCTAAGCTTGTTTAACTCCTACCTCTTAAAGGGACCGAGAAAAAATGACCTTTTCTGCACTCCAATGTAAGTCAATGGGGCGATTTTTTGGCTATGTGCTAGAAATGAAATTCAGTGCGGATTGGATGACAGGCACCCTAGGCACCCAGGATCGGCTTTAGTTTCACGTGTATCTCTTAAGCCGGCAGAGAAAACCCACCTGATATGCGCTCCACACAATTGAATAGAGACGCCGTTGATTTTCTATGGGAATTGCAGAAATGACTTCTAAGCCTCAAAATAATGACTTTTTTTCCTAAGGTGGTAGGAATGAAACTCAGTGCGGGCTGGATGGGGTCCCCCCTGGGCACCGCAGACCTAAGCTTGTTTAACTCCTACCTCTTAAAGGGACCGAGAAAAAATGACCTTTTCTGCACTCCAATGTAAGTCAATGGGGCGATTTTTTGGCTATGTGCTAGAAATGAAATTCAGTGCGGATTGGATGACAGGCACCCTAGGCACCCAGGATCGGCTTTAGTTTCACGTGTATCTCTTAAGCCGGCAGAGAAAACCCACCTGATATGCGCTCCACACAATTGAATAGAGACGCCGTTGATTTTCTATGGGAATTGCAGAAATGACTTCTAAGCCTCAAAATAATGACTTTTTTTCCTAAGGTGGTAGGAATGAAACTCAGTGCGGGCTGGATGGGGTCCCCCCTGGGCACCGCAGACCTAAGCTTGTTTAACTCCTACCTCTTAAAGGGACCGAGAAAAAATGACCTTTTCTGCACTCCAATGTAAGTCAATGGGGCGATTTTTTGGCTATGTGCTAGAAATGAAATTCAGTGCGGATTGGATGACAGGCACCCTAGGCACCCAGGATCGGCTTTAGTTTCACGTGTATCTCTTAAGCCGGCAGAGAAAACCCACCTGATATGCGCTCCACACAATTGAATAGAGACGCCGTTGATTTTCTATGGGAATTGCAGAAATGACTTCTAAGCCTCAAAATAATGACTTTTTTTCCTAAGGTGGTAGGAATGAAACTCAGTGCGGGCTGGATGGGGTCCCCCCTGGGCACCGCAGACCTAAGCTTGTTTAACTCCTACCTCTTAAAGGGACCGAGAAAAAATGACCTTTTCTGCACTCCAATGTAAGTCAATGGGGCGATTTTTTGGCTATGTGCTAGAAATGAAATTCAGTGCGGATTGGATGACAGGCACCCTAGGCACCCAGGATCGGCTTTAGTTTCACGTGTATCTCTTAAGCCGGCAGAGAAAACCCACCTGATATGCGCTCCACACAATTGAATAGAGACGCCGTTGATTTTCTATGGGAATTGCAGAAATGACTTCTAAGCCTCAAAATAATGACTTTTTTTCCTAAGGTGGTAGGAATGAAACTCAGTGCGGGCTGGATGGGGTCCCCCCTGGGCACCGCAGACCTAAGCTTGTTTAACTCCTACCTCTTAAAGGGACCGAGAAAAAATGACCTTTTCTGCACTCCAATGTAAGTCAATGGGGCGATTTTTTGGCTATGTGCTAGAAATGAAATTCAGTGCGGATTGGATGACAGGCACCCTAGGCACCCAGGATCGGCTTTAGTTTCACGTGTATCTCTTAAGCCGGCAGAGAAAACCCACCTGATATGCGCTCCACACAATTGAATAGAGACGCCGTTGATTTTCTATGGGAATTGCAGAAATGACTTCTAAGCCTCAAAATAATGACTTTTTTTCCTAAGGTGGTAGGAATGAAACTCAGTGCGGGCTGGATGGGGTCCCCCCTGGGCACCGCAGACCTAAGCTTGTTTAACTCCTACCTCTTAAAGGGACCGAGAAAAAATGACCTTTTCTGCACTCCAATGTAAGTCAATGGGGCGATTTTTTGGCTATGTGCTAGAAATGAAATTCAGTGCGGATTGGATGACAGGCACCCTAGGCACCCAGGATCGGCTTTAGTTTCACGTGTATCTCTTAAGCCGGCAGAGAAAACCCACCTGATATGCGCTCCACACAATTGAATAGAGACGCCGTTGATTTTCTATGGGAATTGCAGAAATGACTTCTAAGCCTCAAAATAATGACTTTTTTTCCTAAGGTGGTAGGAATGAAACTCAGTGCGGGCTGGATGGGGTCCCCCCTGGGCACCGCAGACCTAAGCTTGTTTAACTCCTACCTCTTAAAGGGACCGAGAAAAAATGACCTTTTCTGCACTCCAATGTAAGTCAATGGGGCGATTTTTTGGCTATGTGCTAGAAATGAAATTCAGTGCGGATTGGATGACAGGCACCCTAGGCACCCAGGATCGGCTTTAGTTTCACGTGTATCTCTTAAGCCGGCAGAGAAAACCCACCTGATATGCGCTCCACACAATTGAATAGAGACGCCGTTGATTTTCTATGGGAATTGCAGAAATGACTTCTAAGCCTCAAAATAATGACTTTTTTTCCTAAGGTGGTAGGAATGAAACTCAGTGCGGGCTGGATGGGGTCCCCCCTGGGCACCGCAGACCTAAGCTTGTTTAACTCCTACCTCTTAAAGGGACCGAGAAAAAATGACCTTTTCTGCACTCCAATGTAAGTCAATGGGGCGATTTTTTGGCTATGTGCTAGAAATGAAATTCAGTGCGGATTGGATGACAGGCACCCTAGGCACCCAGGATCGGCTTTAGTTTCACGTGTATCTCTTAAGCCGGCAGAGAAAACCCACCTGATATGCGCTCCACACAATTGAATAGAGACGCCGTTGATTTTCTATGGGAATTGCAGAAATGACTTCTAAGCCTCAAAATAATGACTTTTTTTCCTAAGGTGGTAGGAATGAAACTCAGTGCGGGCTGGATGGGGTCCCCCCTGGGCACCGCAGACCTAAGCTTGTTTAACTCCTACCTCTTAAAGGGACCGAGAAAAAATGACCTTTTCTGCACTCCAATGTAAGTCAATGGGGCGATTTTTTGGCTATGTGCTAGAAATGAAATTCAGTGCGGATTGGATGACAGGCACCCTAGGCACCCAGGATCGGCTTTAGTTTCACGTGTATCTCTTAAGCCGGCAGAGAAAACCCACCTGATATGCGCTCCACACAATTGAATAGAGACGCCGTTGATTTTCTATGGGAATTGCAGAAATGACTTCTAAGCCTCAAAATAATGACTTTTTTTCCTAAGGTGGTAGGAATGAAACTCAGTGCGGGCTGGATGGGGTCCCCCCTGGGCACCGCAGACCTAAGCTTGTTTAACTCCTACCTCTTAAAGGGACCGAGAAAAAATGACCTTTTCTGCACTCCAATGTAAGTCAATGGGGCGATTTTTTGGCTATGTGCTAGAAATGAAATTCAGTGCGGATTGGATGACAGGCACCCTAGGCACCCAGGATCGGCTTTAGTTTCACGTGTATCTCTTAAGCCGGCAGAGAAAACCCACCTGATATGCGCTCCACACAATTGAATAGAGACGCCGTTGATTTTCTATGGGAATTGCAGAAATGACTTCTAAGCCTCAAAATAATGACTTTTTTTCCTAAGGTGGTAGGAATGAAACTCAGTGCGGGCTGGATGGGGTCCCCCCTGGGCACCGCAGACCTAAGCTTGTTTAACTCCTACCTCTTAAAGGGACCGAGAAAAAATGACCTTTTCTGCACTCCAATGTAAGTCAATGGGGCGATTTTTTGGCTATGTGCTAGAAATGAAATTCAGTGCGGATTGGATGACAGGCACCCTAGGCACCCAGGATCGGCTTTAGTTTCACGTGTATCTCTTAAGCCGGCAGAGAAAACCCACCTGATATGCGCTCCACACAATTGAATAGAGACGCCGTTGATTTTCTATGGGAATTGCAGAAATGACTTCTAAGCCTCAAAATAATGACTTTTTTTCCTAAGGTGGTAGGAATGAAACTCAGTGCGGGCTGGATGGGGTCCCCCCTGGGCACCGCAGACCTAAGCTTGTTTAACTCCTACCTCTTAAAGGGACCGAGAAAAAATGACCTTTTCTGCACTCCAATGTAAGTCAATGGGGCGATTTTTTGGCTATGTGCTAGAAATGAAATTCAGTGCGGATTGGATGACAGGCACCCTAGGCACCCAGGATCGGCTTTAGTTTCACGTGTATCTCTTAAGCCGGCAGAGAAAACCCACCTGATATGCGCTCCACACAATTGAATAGAGACGCCGTTGATTTTCTATGGGAATTGCAGAAATGACTTCTAAGCCTCAAAATAATGACTTTTTTTCCTAAGGTGGTAGGAATGAAACTCAGTGCGGGCTGGATGGGGTCCCCCCTGGGCACCGCAGACCTAAGCTTGTTTAACTCCTACCTCTTAAAGGGACCGAGAAAAAATGACCTTTTCTGCACTCCAATGTAAGTCAATGGGGCGATTTTTTGGCTATGTGCTAGAAATGAAATTCAGTGCGGATTGGATGACAGGCACCCTAGGCACCCAGGATCGGCTTTAGTTTCACGTGTATCTCTTAAGCCGGCAGAGAAAACCCACCTGATATGCGCTCCACACAATTGAATAGAGACGCCGTTGATTTTCTATGGGAATTGCAGAAATGACTTCTAAGCCTCAAAATAATGACTTTTTTTCCTAAGGTGGTAGGAATGAAACTCAGTGCGGGCTGGATGGGGTCCCCCCTGGGCACCGCAGACCTAAGCTTGTTTAACTCCTACCTCTTAAAGGGACCGAGAAAAAATGACCTTTTCTGCACTCCAATGTAAGTCAATGGGGCGATTTTTTGGCTATGTGCTAGAAATGAAATTCAGTGCGGATTGGATGACAGGCACCCTAGGCACCCAGGATCGGCTTTAGTTTCACGTGTATCTCTTAAGCCGGCAGAGAAAACCCACCTGATATGCGCTCCACACAATTGAATAGAGACGCCGTTGATTTTCTATGGGAATTGCAGAAATGACTTCTAAGCCTCAAAATAATGACTTTTTTTCCTAAGGTGGTAGGAATGAAACTCAGTGCGGGCTGGATGGGGTCCCCCCTGGGCACCGCAGACCTAAGCTTGTTTAACTCCTACCTCTTAAAGGGACCGAGAAAAAATGACCTTTTCTGCACTCCAATGTAAGTCAATGGGGCGATTTTTTGGCTATGTGCTAGAAATGAAATTCAGTGCGGATTGGATGACAGGCACCCTAGGCACCCAGGATCGGCTTTAGTTTCACGTGTATCTCTTAAGCCGGCAGAGAAAACCCACCTGATATGCGCTCCACACAATTGAATAGAGACGCCGTTGATTTTCTATGGGAATTGCAGAAATGACTTCTAAGCCTCAAAATAATGACTTTTTTTCCTAAGGTGGTAGGAATGAAACTCAGTGCGGGCTGGATGGGGTCCCCCCTGGGCACCGCAGACCTAAGCTTGTTTAACTCCTACCTCTTAAAGGGACCGAGAAAAAATGACCTTTTCTGCACTCCAATGTAAGTCAATGGGGCGATTTTTTGGCTATGTGCTAGAAATGAAATTCAGTGCGGATTGGATGACAGGCACCCTAGGCACCCAGGATCGGCTTTAGTTTCACGTGTATCTCTTAAGCCGGCAGAGAAAACCCACCTGATATGCGCTCCACACAATTGAATAGAGACGCCGTTGATTTTCTATGGGAATTGCAGAAATGACTTCTAAGCCTCAAAATAATGACTTTTTTTCCTAAGGTGGTAGGAATGAAACTCAGTGCGGGCTGGATGGGGTCCCCCCTGGGCACCGCAGACCTAAGCTTGTTTAACTCCTACCTCTTAAAGGGACCGAGAAAAAATGACCTTTTCTGCACTCCAATGTAAGTCAATGGGGCGATTTTTTGGCTATGTGCTAGAAATGAAATTCAGTGCGGATTGGATGACAGGCACCCTAGGCACCCAGGATCGGCTTTAGTTTCACGTGTATCTCTTAAGCCGGCAGAGAAAACCCACCTGATATGCGCTCCACACAATTGAATAGAGACGCCGTTGATTTTCTATGGGAATTGCAGAAATGACTTCTAAGCCTCAAAATAATGACTTTTTTTCCTAAGGTGGTAGGAATGAAACTCAGTGCGGGCTGGATGGGGTCCCCCCTGGGCACCGCAGACCTAAGCTTGTTTAACTCCTACCTCTTAAAGGGACCGAGAAAAAATGACCTTTTCTGCACTCCAATGTAAGTCAATGGGGCGATTTTTTGGCTATGTGCTAGAAATGAAATTCAGTGCGGATTGGATGACAGGCACCCTAGGCACCCAGGATCGGCTTTAGTTTCACGTGTATCTCTTAAGCCGGCAGAGAAAACCCACCTGATATGCGCTCCACACAATTGAATAGAGACGCCGTTGATTTTCTATGGGAATTGCAGAAATGACTTCTAAGCCTCAAAATAATGACTTTTTTTCCTAAGGTGGTAGGAATGAAACTCAGTGCGGGCTGGATGGGGTCCCCCCTGGGCACCGCAGACCTAAGCTTGTTTAACTCCTACCTCTTAAAGGGACCGAGAAAAAATGACCTTTTCTGCACTCCAATGTAAGTCAATGGGGCGATTTTTTGGCTATGTGCTAGAAATGAAATTCAGTGCGGATTGGATGACAGGCACCCTAGGCACCCAGGATCGGCTTTAGTTTCACGTGTATCTCTTAAGCCGGCAGAGAAAACCCACCTGATATGCGCTCCACACAATTGAATAGAGACGCCGTTGATTTTCTATGGGAATTGCAGAAATGACTTCTAAGCCTCAAAATAATGACTTTTTTTCCTAAGGTGGTAGGAATGAAACTCAGTGCGGGCTGGATGGGGTCCCCCCTGGGCACCGCAGACCTAAGCTTGTTTAACTCCTACCTCTTAAAGGGACCGAGAAAAAATGACCTTTTCTGCACTCCAATGTAAGTCAATGGGGCGATTTTTTGGCTATGTGCTAGAAATGAAATTCAGTGCGGATTGGATGACAGGCACCCTAGGCACCCAGGATCGGCTTTAGTTTCACGTGTATCTCTTAAGCCGGCAGAGAAAACCCACCTGATATGCGCTCCACACAATTGAATAGAGACGCCGTTGATTTTCTATGGGAATTGCAGAAATGACTTCTAAGCCTCAAAATAATGACTTTTTTTCCTAAGGTGGTAGGAATGAAACTCAGTGCGGGCTGGATGGGGTCCCCCCTGGGCACCGCAGACCTAAGCTTGTTTAACTCCTACCTCTTAAAGGGACCGAGAAAAAATGACCTTTTCTGCACTCCAATGTAAGTCAATGGGGCGATTTTTTGGCTATGTGCTAGAAATGAAATTCAGTGCGGATTGGATGACAGGCACCCTAGGCACCCAGGATCGGCTTTAGTTTCACGTGTATCTCTTAAGCCGGCAGAGAAAACCCACCTGATATGCGCTCCACACAATTGAATAGAGACGCCGTTGATTTTCTATGGGAATTGCAGAAATGACTTCTAAGCCTCAAAATAATGACTTTTTTTCCTAAGGTGGTAGGAATGAAACTCAGTGCGGGCTGGATGGGGTCCCCCCTGGGCACCGCAGACCTAAGCTTGTTTAACTCCTACCTCTTAAAGGGACCGAGAAAAAATGACCTTTTCTGCACTCCAATGTAAGTCAATGGGGCGATTTTTTGGCTATGTGCTAGAAATGAAATTCAGTGCGGATTGGATGACAGGCACCCTAGGCACCCAGGATCGGCTTTAGTTTCACGTGTATCTCTTAAGCCGGCAGAGAAAACCCACCTGATATGCGCTCCACACAATTGAATAGAGACGCCGTTGATTTTCTATGGGAATTGCAGAAATGACTTCTAAGCCTCAAAATAATGACTTTTTTTCCTAAGGTGGTAGGAATGAAACTCAGTGCGGGCTGGATGGGGTCCCCCCTGGGCACCGCAGACCTAAGCTTGTTTAACTCCTACCTCTTAAAGGGACCGAGAAAAAATGACCTTTTCTGCACTCCAATGTAAGTCAATGGGGCGATTTTTTGGCTATGTGCTAGAAATGAAATTCAGTGCGGATTGGATGACAGGCACCCTAGGCACCCAGGATCGGCTTTAGTTTCACGTGTATCTCTTAAGCCGGCAGAGAAAACCCACCTGATATGCGCTCCACACAATTGAATAGAGACGCCGTTGATTTTCTATGGGAATTGCAGAAATGACTTCTAAGCCTCAAAATAATGACTTTTTTTCCTAAGGTGGTAGGAATGAAACTCAGTGCGGGCTGGATGGGGTCCCCCCTGGGCACCGCAGACCTAAGCTTGTTTAACTCCTACCTCTTAAAGGGACCGAGAAAAAATGACCTTTTCTGCACTCCAATGTAAGTCAATGGGGCGATTTTTTGGCTATGTGCTAGAAATGAAATTCAGTGCGGATTGGATGACAGGCACCCTAGGCACCCAGGATCGGCTTTAGTTTCACGTGTATCTCTTAAGCCGGCAGAGAAAACCCACCTGATATGCGCTCCACACAATTGAATAGAGACGCCGTTGATTTTCTATGGGAATTGCAGAAATGACTTCTAAGCCTCAAAATAATGACTTTTTTTCCTAAGGTGGTAGGAATGAAACTCAGTGCGGGCTGGATGGGGTCCCCCCTGGGCACCGCAGACCTAAGCTTGTTTAACTCCTACCTCTTAAAGGGACCGAGAAAAAATGACCTTTTCTGCACTCCAATGTAAGTCAATGGGGCGATTTTTTGGCTATGTGCTAGAAATGAAATTCAGTGCGGATTGGATGACAGGCACCCTAGGCACCCAGGATCGGCTTTAGTTTCACGTGTATCTCTTAAGCCGGCAGAGAAAACCCACCTGATATGCGCTCCACACAATTGAATAGAGACGCCGTTGATTTTCTATGGGAATTGCAGAAATGACTTCTAAGCCTCAAAATAATGACTTTTTTTCCTAAGGTGGTAGGAATGAAACTCAGTGCGGGCTGGATGGGGTCCCCCCTGGGCACCGCAGACCTAAGCTTGTTTAACTCCTACCTCTTAAAGGGACCGAGAAAAAATGACCTTTTCTGCACTCCAATGTAAGTCAATGGGGCGATTTTTTGGCTATGTGCTAGAAATGAAATTCAGTGCGGATTGGATGACAGGCACCCTAGGCACCCAGGATCGGCTTTAGTTTCACGTGTATCTCTTAAGCCGGCAGAGAAAACCCACCTGATATGCGCTCCACACAATTGAATAGAGACGCCGTTGATTTTCTATGGGAATTGCAGAAATGACTTCTAAGCCTCAAAATAATGACTTTTTTTCCTAAGGTGGTAGGAATGAAACTCAGTGCGGGCTGGATGGGGTCCCCCCTGGGCACCGCAGACCTAAGCTTGTTTAACTCCTACCTCTTAAAGGGACCGAGAAAAAATGACCTTTTCTGCACTCCAATGTAAGTCAATGGGGCGATTTTTTGGCTATGTGCTAGAAATGAAATTCAGTGCGGATTGGATGACAGGCACCCTAGGCACCCAGGATCGGCTTTAGTTTCACGTGTATCTCTTAAGCCGGCAGAGAAAACCCACCTGATATGCGCTCCACACAATTGAATAGAGACGCCGTTGATTTTCTATGGGAATTGCAGAAATGACTTCTAAGCCTCAAAATAATGACTTTTTTTCCTAAGGTGGTAGGAATGAAACTCAGTGCGGGCTGGATGGGGTCCCCCCTGGGCACCGCAGACCTAAGCTTGTTTAACTCCTACCTCTTAAAGGGACCGAGAAAAAATGACCTTTTCTGCACTCCAATGTAAGTCAATGGGGCGATTTTTTGGCTATGTGCTAGAAATGAAATTCAGTGCGGATTGGATGACAGGCACCCTAGGCACCCAGGATCGGCTTTAGTTTCACGTGTATCTCTTAAGCCGGCAGAGAAAACCCACCTGATATGCGCTCCACACAATTGAATAGAGACGCCGTTGATTTTCTATGGGAATTGCAGAAATGACTTCTAAGCCTCAAAATAATGACTTTTTTTCCTAAGGTGGTAGGAATGAAACTCAGTGCGGGCTGGATGGGGTCCCCCCTGGGCACCGCAGACCTAAGCTTGTTTAACTCCTACCTCTTAAAGGGACCGAGAAAAAATGACCTTTTCTGCACTCCAATGTAAGTCAATGGGGCGATTTTTTGGCTATGTGCTAGAAATGAAATTCAGTGCGGATTGGATGACAGGCACCCTAGGCACCCAGGATCGGCTTTAGTTTCACGTGTATCTCTTAAGCCGGCAGAGAAAACCCACCTGATATGCGCTCCACACAATTGAATAGAGACGCCGTTGATTTTCTATGGGAATTGCAGAAATGACTTCTAAGCCTCAAAATAATGACTTTTTTTCCTAAGGTGGTAGGAATGAAACTCAGTGCGGGCTGGATGGGGTCCCCCCTGGGCACCGCAGACCTAAGCTTGTTTAACTCCTACCTCTTAAAGGGACCGAGAAAAAATGACCTTTTCTGCACTCCAATGTAAGTCAATGGGGCGATTTTTTGGCTATGTGCTAGAAATGAAATTCAGTGCGGATTGGATGACAGGCACCCTAGGCACCCAGGATCGGCTTTAGTTTCACGTGTATCTCTTAAGCCGGCAGAGAAAACCCACCTGATATGCGCTCCACACAATTGAATAGAGACGCCGTTGATTTTCTATGGGAATTGCAGAAATGACTTCTAAGCCTCAAAATAATGACTTTTTTTCCTAAGGTGGTAGGAATGAAACTCAGTGCGGGCTGGATGGGGTCCCCCCTGGGCACCGCAGACCTAAGCTTGTTTAACTCCTACCTCTTAAAGGGACCGAGAAAAAATGACCTTTTCTGCACTCCAATGTAAGTCAATGGGGCGATTTTTTGGCTATGTGCTAGAAATGAAATTCAGTGCGGATTGGATGACAGGCACCCTAGGCACCCAGGATCGGCTTTAGTTTCACGTGTATCTCTTAAGCCGGCAGAGAAAACCCACCTGATATGCGCTCCACACAATTGAATAGAGACGCCGTTGATTTTCTATGGGAATTGCAGAAATGACTTCTAAGCCTCAAAATAATGACTTTTTTTCCTAAGGTGGTAGGAATGAAACTCAGTGCGGGCTGGATGGGGTCCCCCCTGGGCACCGCAGACCTAAGCTTGTTTAACTCCTACCTCTTAAAGGGACCGAGAAAAAATGACCTTTTCTGCACTCCAATGTAAGTCAATGGGGCGATTTTTTGGCTATGTGCTAGAAATGAAATTCAGTGCGGATTGGATGACAGGCACCCTAGGCACCCAGGATCGGCTTTAGTTTCACGTGTATCTCTTAAGCCGGCAGAGAAAACCCACCTGATATGCGCTCCACACAATTGAATAGAGACGCCGTTGATTTTCTATGGGAATTGCAGAAATGACTTCTAAGCCTCAAAATAATGACTTTTTTTCCTAAGGTGGTAGGAATGAAACTCAGTGCGGGCTGGATGGGGTCCCCCCTGGGCACCGCAGACCTAAGCTTGTTTAACTCCTACCTCTTAAAGGGACCGAGAAAAAATGACCTTTTCTGCACTCCAATGTAAGTCAATGGGGCGATTTTTTGGCTATGTGCTAGAAATGAAATTCAGTGCGGATTGGATGACAGGCACCCTAGGCACCCAGGATCGGCTTTAGTTTCACGTGTATCTCTTAAGCCGGCAGAGAAAACCCACCTGATATGCGCTCCACACAATTGAATAGAGACGCCGTTGATTTTCTATGGGAATTGCAGAAATGACTTCTAAGCCTCAAAATAATGACTTTTTTTCCTAAGGTGGTAGGAATGAAACTCAGTGCGGGCTGGATGGGGTCCCCCCTGGGCACCGCAGACCTAAGCTTGTTTAACTCCTACCTCTTAAAGGGACCGAGAAAAAATGACCTTTTCTGCACTCCAATGTAAGTCAATGGGGCGATTTTTTGGCTATGTGCTAGAAATGAAATTCAGTGCGGATTGGATGACAGGCACCCTAGGCACCCAGGATCGGCTTTAGTTTCACGTGTATCTCTTAAGCCGGCAGAGAAAACCCACCTGATATGCGCTCCACACAATTGAATAGAGACGCCGTTGATTTTCTATGGGAATTGCAGAAATGACTTCTAAGCCTCAAAATAATGACTTTTTTTCCTAAGGTGGTAGGAATGAAACTCAGTGCGGGCTGGATGGGGTCCCCCCTGGGCACCGCAGACCTAAGCTTGTTTAACTCCTACCTCTTAAAGGGACCGAGAAAAAATGACCTTTTCTGCACTCCAATGTAAGTCAATGGGGCGATTTTTTGGCTATGTGCTAGAAATGAAATTCAGTGCGGATTGGATGACAGGCACCCTAGGCACCCAGGATCGGCTTTAGTTTCACGTGTATCTCTTAAGCCGGCAGAGAAAACCCACCTGATATGCGCTCCACACAATTGAATAGAGACGCCGTTGATTTTCTATGGGAATTGCAGAAATGACTTCTAAGCCTCAAAATAATGACTTTTTTTCCTAAGGTGGTAGGAATGAAACTCAGTGCGGGCTGGATGGGGTCCCCCCTGGGCACCGCAGACCTAAGCTTGTTTAACTCCTACCTCTTAAAGGGACCGAGAAAAAATGACCTTTTCTGCACTCCAATGTAAGTCAATGGGGCGATTTTTTGGCTATGTGCTAGAAATGAAATTCAGTGCGGATTGGATGACAGGCACCCTAGGCACCCAGGATCGGCTTTAGTTTCACGTGTATCTCTTAAGCCGGCAGAGAAAACCCACCTGATATGCGCTCCACACAATTGAATAGAGACGCCGTTGATTTTCTATGGGAATTGCAGAAATGACTTCTAAGCCTCAAAATAATGACTTTTTTTCCTAAGGTGGTAGGAATGAAACTCAGTGCGGGCTGGATGGGGTCCCCCCTGGGCACCGCAGACCTAAGCTTGTTTAACTCCTACCTCTTAAAGGGACCGAGAAAAAATGACCTTTTCTGCACTCCAATGTAAGTCAATGGGGCGATTTTTTGGCTATGTGCTAGAAATGAAATTCAGTGCGGATTGGATGACAGGCACCCTAGGCACCCAGGATCGGCTTTAGTTTCACGTGTATCTCTTAAGCCGGCAGAGAAAACCCACCTGATATGCGCTCCACACAATTGAATAGAGACGCCGTTGATTTTCTATGGGAATTGCAGAAATGACTTCTAAGCCTCAAAATAATGACTTTTTTTCCTAAGGTGGTAGGAATGAAACTCAGTGCGGGCTGGATGGGGTCCCCCCTGGGCACCGCAGACCTAAGCTTGTTTAACTCCTACCTCTTAAAGGGACCGAGAAAAAATGACCTTTTCTGCACTCCAATGTAAGTCAATGGGGCGATTTTTTGGCTATGTGCTAGAAATGAAATTCAGTGCGGATTGGATGACAGGCACCCTAGGCACCCAGGATCGGCTTTAGTTTCACGTGTATCTCTTAAGCCGGCAGAGAAAACCCACCTGATATGCGCTCCACACAATTGAATAGAGACGCCGTTGATTTTCTATGGGAATTGCAGAAATGACTTCTAAGCCTCAAAATAATGACTTTTTTTCCTAAGGTGGTAGGAATGAAACTCAGTGCGGGCTGGATGGGGTCCCCCCTGGGCACCGCAGACCTAAGCTTGTTTAACTCCTACCTCTTAAAGGGACCGAGAAAAAATGACCTTTTCTGCACTCCAATGTAAGTCAATGGGGCGATTTTTTGGCTATGTGCTAGAAATGAAATTCAGTGCGGATTGGATGACAGGCACCCTAGGCACCCAGGATCGGCTTTAGTTTCACGTGTATCTCTTAAGCCGGCAGAGAAAACCCACCTGATATGCGCTCCACACAATTGAATAGAGACGCCGTTGATTTTCTATGGGAATTGCAGAAATGACTTCTAAGCCTCAAAATAATGACTTTTTTTCCTAAGGTGGTAGGAATGAAACTCAGTGCGGGCTGGATGGGGTCCCCCCTGGGCACCGCAGACCTAAGCTTGTTTAACTCCTACCTCTTAAAGGGACCGAGAAAAAATGACCTTTTCTGCACTCCAATGTAAGTCAATGGGGCGATTTTTTGGCTATGTGCTAGAAATGAAATTCAGTGCGGATTGGATGACAGGCACCCTAGGCACCCAGGATCGGCTTTAGTTTCACGTGTATCTCTTAAGCCGGCAGAGAAAACCCACCTGATATGCGCTCCACACAATTGAATAGAGACGCCGTTGATTTTCTATGGGAATTGCAGAAATGACTTCTAAGCCTCAAAATAATGACTTTTTTTCCTAAGGTGGTAGGAATGAAACTCAGTGCGGGCTGGATGGGGTCCCCCCTGGGCACCGCAGACCTAAGCTTGTTTAACTCCTACCTCTTAAAGGGACCGAGAAAAAATGACCTTTTCTGCACTCCAATGTAAGTCAATGGGGCGATTTTTTGGCTATGTGCTAGAAATGAAATTCAGTGCGGATTGGATGACAGGCACCCTAGGCACCCAGGATCGGCTTTAGTTTCACGTGTATCTCTTAAGCCGGCAGAGAAAACCCACCTGATATGCGCTCCACACAATTGAATAGAGACGCCGTTGATTTTCTATGGGAATTGCAGAAATGACTTCTAAGCCTCAAAATAATGACTTTTTTTCCTAAGGTGGTAGGAATGAAACTCAGTGCGGGCTGGATGGGGTCCCCCCTGGGCACCGCAGACCTAAGCTTGTTTAACTCCTACCTCTTAAAGGGACCGAGAAAAAATGACCTTTTCTGCACTCCAATGTAAGTCAATGGGGCGATTTTTTGGCTATGTGCTAGAAATGAAATTCAGTGCGGATTGGATGACAGGCACCCTAGGCACCCAGGATCGGCTTTAGTTTCACGTGTATCTCTTAAGCCGGCAGAGAAAACCCACCTGATATGCGCTCCACACAATTGAATAGAGACGCCGTTGATTTTCTATGGGAATTGCAGAAATGACTTCTAAGCCTCAAAATAATGACTTTTTTTCCTAAGGTGGTAGGAATGAAACTCAGTGCGGGCTGGATGGGGTCCCCCCTGGGCACCGCAGACCTAAGCTTGTTTAACTCCTACCTCTTAAAGGGACCGAGAAAAAATGACCTTTTCTGCACTCCAATGTAAGTCAATGGGGCGATTTTTTGGCTATGTGCTAGAAATGAAATTCAGTGCGGATTGGATGACAGGCACCCTAGGCACCCAGGATCGGCTTTAGTTTCACGTGTATCTCTTAAGCCGGCAGAGAAAACCCACCTGATATGCGCTCCACACAATTGAATAGAGACGCCGTTGATTTTCTATGGGAATTGCAGAAATGACTTCTAAGCCTCAAAATAATGACTTTTTTTCCTAAGGTGGTAGGAATGAAACTCAGTGCGGGCTGGATGGGGTCCCCCCTGGGCACCGCAGACCTAAGCTTGTTTAACTCCTACCTCTTAAAGGGACCGAGAAAAAATGACCTTTTCTGCACTCCAATGTAAGTCAATGGGGCGATTTTTTGGCTATGTGCTAGAAATGAAATTCAGTGCGGATTGGATGACAGGCACCCTAGGCACCCAGGATCGGCTTTAGTTTCACGTGTATCTCTTAAGCCGGCAGAGAAAACCCACCTGATATGCGCTCCACACAATTGAATAGAGACGCCGTTGATTTTCTATGGGAATTGCAGAAATGACTTCTAAGCCTCAAAATAATGACTTTTTTTCCTAAGGTGGTAGGAATGAAACTCAGTGCGGGCTGGATGGGGTCCCCCCTGGGCACCGCAGACCTAAGCTTGTTTAACTCCTACCTCTTAAAGGGACCGAGAAAAAATGACCTTTTCTGCACTCCAATGTAAGTCAATGGGGCGATTTTTTGGCTATGTGCTAGAAATGAAATTCAGTGCGGATTGGATGACAGGCACCCTAGGCACCCAGGATCGGCTTTAGTTTCACGTGTATCTCTTAAGCCGGCAGAGAAAACCCACCTGATATGCGCTCCACACAATTGAATAGAGACGCCGTTGATTTTCTATGGGAATTGCAGAAATGACTTCTAAGCCTCAAAATAATGACTTTTTTTCCTAAGGTGGTAGGAATGAAACTCAGTGCGGGCTGGATGGGGTCCCCCCTGGGCACCGCAGACCTAAGCTTGTTTAACTCCTACCTCTTAAAGGGACCGAGAAAAAATGACCTTTTCTGCACTCCAATGTAAGTCAATGGGGCGATTTTTTGGCTATGTGCTAGAAATGAAATTCAGTGCGGATTGGATGACAGGCACCCTAGGCACCCAGGATCGGCTTTAGTTTCACGTGTATCTCTTAAGCCGGCAGAGAAAACCCACCTGATATGCGCTCCACACAATTGAATAGAGACGCCGTTGATTTTCTATGGGAATTGCAGAAATGACTTCTAAGCCTCAAAATAATGACTTTTTTTCCTAAGGTGGTAGGAATGAAACTCAGTGCGGGCTGGATGGGGTCCCCCCTGGGCACCGCAGACCTAAGCTTGTTTAACTCCTACCTCTTAAAGGGACCGAGAAAAAATGACCTTTTCTGCACTCCAATGTAAGTCAATGGGGCGATTTTTTGGCTATGTGCTAGAAATGAAATTCAGTGCGGATTGGATGACAGGCACCCTAGGCACCCAGGATCGGCTTTAGTTTCACGTGTATCTCTTAAGCCGGCAGAGAAAACCCACCTGATATGCGCTCCACACAATTGAATAGAGACGCCGTTGATTTTCTATGGGAATTGCAGAAATGACTTCTAAGCCTCAAAATAATGACTTTTTTTCCTAAGGTGGTAGGAATGAAACTCAGTGCGGGCTGGATGGGGTCCCCCCTGGGCACCGCAGACCTAAGCTTGTTTAACTCCTACCTCTTAAAGGGACCGAGAAAAAATGACCTTTTCTGCACTCCAATGTAAGTCAATGGGGCGATTTTTTGGCTATGTGCTAGAAATGAAATTCAGTGCGGATTGGATGACAGGCACCCTAGGCACCCAGGATCGGCTTTAGTTTCACGTGTATCTCTTAAGCCGGCAGAGAAAACCCACCTGATATGCGCTCCACACAATTGAATAGAGACGCCGTTGATTTTCTATGGGAATTGCAGAAATGACTTCTAAGCCTCAAAATAATGACTTTTTTTCCTAAGGTGGTAGGAATGAAACTCAGTGCGGGCTGGATGGGGTCCCCCCTGGGCACCGCAGACCTAAGCTTGTTTAACTCCTACCTCTTAAAGGGACCGAGAAAAAATGACCTTTTCTGCACTCCAATGTAAGTCAATGGGGCGATTTTTTGGCTATGTGCTAGAAATGAAATTCAGTGCGGATTGGATGACAGGCACCCTAGGCACCCAGGATCGGCTTTAGTTTCACGTGTATCTCTTAAGCCGGCAGAGAAAACCCACCTGATATGCGCTCCACACAATTGAATAGAGACGCCGTTGATTTTCTATGGGAATTGCAGAAATGACTTCTAAGCCTCAAAATAATGACTTTTTTTTCCTAAGGTGGTAGGAATGAAACTCAGTGTGGGCTGGATGGGGTCCCCCTTGGGCACCGCAGACCTAAGCTTGTTTAACTCCTACCTCTTAAAGGGACCGAGAAAAAAATGACATTTTCTGCACTCCAATGTAAGTCAATGGGGCGATTTTTTGGCTATGTGCTAGAAATGAAATTCAGTGCGGATTGGATGACAGGCACCCTAGGCACCCAGAATCGGCTTTAGTTTCACGTGTATCTCTTAAGGCGGCAGAGAAAATCCACCTGATATGCGCTCCACACAATTGAATAGAGACGCCATTGATTTTCTATGGGAATTGCAGAAATGACTTCTAAGCCTCAAAATAATGACTTTTTTTCCTAAGGTGGTAGGAATGAAACTCAGTGTGGGCTGGATGGGGTCCCCCCTGGGCACCGCAGACCTAAGCTTGTTTAACTCCTACCTCTTAAAGGGACCGAGAAAAAAATGACCTTTTCTGCACTCCAATGTAAGTCAATGGGGCGATTTTTTGGCTATGTGCTAGAAATGAAATTCAGTGCGGATTGGATGACAGGCACCCTAGGCACCCAGGATAGGCTTTAGTTTCACGTGTATCTCTTAAGCCAGCAGAGAAAACCCACCTGATATGCGCTCCACACAATTGAATTAGAGACGCCGTTGATTTTCTATGGGAATTGCAGAAATGACTTCTAAGCCTCAAAATAATGACTTTTTTTCCTAAGGTGGTAGGAATGAAACTCAGTGCGGGCTGGATGGGGTCCCCCCTGGGCACCGCAGACCTAAGCTTGTTTAACTCCTACCTCTTAAAGGGACCGAGAAAAAATGACCTTTTCTGCACTCCAATGTAAGTCAATAGGGCGATTTTTTGGCTATGTGCTAGAAATGAAATTCAGTGCGGATTGGATTACAGGCACCCTAGGCACCCAGGATAGGCTTTAGTTTCACGTGTATCTCTTAAGGCGGCAGAGAAAATCCACCTGATATGCGCTCCACACAATTGAATAGAGACGCCATTGATTTTCTATGGGAATTGCAGAAATGACTTCTAAGCCTCAAAATAATGACTTTTTTTCCTAAGGTGGTAGGAATGAAACTCAGTGTGGGCTGGATGGGGTCCCCCCTGGGCACCGCAGACCTAAGCTTGTTTAACTCCTACCTCTTAAAGGGACCGAGAAAAAATGACCTTTTCTGCACTCCAATGTAAGTCAATGGGGCGATTTTTTGGCTATGTGCTAGAAATGAAATTCAGTGCGGATTGGATGACAGGCACCCTAGGCACCCAGGATCGGCTTTAGTTTCACGTGTATCTCTTAAGCCGGCAGAGAAAACCCACCTGATATGCGCTCCACACAATTGAATTAGAGACGCCGTTGATTTTCTATGGGAATTGCAGAAATTACTTCTAAGCCTCAAAATAATGACTTTTTTTCCTAAGGTGGTAGGAATGAAACTCAGTGTGGGCTGGATGGGGTCCCCCCTGGGCACCGCAGACCTAAGCTTGTTTAACTCCTACCTCTTAAAGGGACCGAGAAAAAATGACCTTTTCTGCACTCCAATGTAAGTCAATGGGGCGATTTTTTGGCTATGTGCTAGAAATGAAATTCAGTGCGGATTGGATTACAGGCACCCTAGGCACCCAGGATAGGCTTTAGTTTCACGTGTATCTCTTAAGCCAGCAGAGAAAACCCACCTGATATGCGCTCCACACAATTGAATTAGAGACACCGTTGATTTTCTATGGGAATTGCAGAAATGACTTCTAAGCCTCAAAATAATGACTTTTTTTTCCTAAGGTGGTAGGAATGAAACTCAGTGCGGGCTGGATGGGGTCCCCCCTGGGCACCGCAGACCTAAGCTTGTTTAACTCCTACCTCTTAAAGGGACCGAGAAAAAATGACCTTTTCTGCACTCCAATGTAAGTCAATAGGGCGATTTTTTGGCTATGTGCTAGAAATGAAATTCAGTGCGGATTGGATTACAGGCACCCTAGGCACCCAGGATAGGCTTTAGTTTCACGTGTATCTCTTAAGGCGGCAGAGAAAATCCACCTGATATGCGCTCCACACAATTGAATAGAGACGCCATTGATTTTCTATGGGAATTGCAGAAATGACTTCTAAGCCTCAAAATAATGACTTTTTTTCCTAAGGTGGTAGGAATGAAACTCAGTGTGGGCTGGATGGGGTCCCCCCTGGGCACCGCAGACCTAAGCTTGTTTAACTCCTACCTCTTAAAGGGACCGAGAAAAAATGACCTTTTCTGCACTCCAATGTAAGTCAATGGGGCGATTTTTTGGCTATGTGCTAGAAATGAAATTCAGTGCGGATTGGATGACAGGCACCCTAGGCACCCAGGATCGGCTTTAGTTTCACGTGTATCTCTTAAGGCGGCAGAGAAAATCCACCTGATATGCGCTCCACACAATTGAATAGAGACGCCATTGATTTTCTATGGGAATTGCAGAAATGACTTCAAAGCCTCAAAATAATGACTTTTTTTCCTAAGGTGGTAGGAATGAAACTCAGTGTGGGCTGGATGGGGTCCCCCCTGGGCACCGCAGACCTAAGCTTGTTTAACTCCTACCTCTTAAAGGGACCGAGAAAAAATGACATTTTCTGCACTCCAATGTAAGTCAATGGGGCGATTTTTTGGCTATGTGCTAGAAATGAAATTCAGTGCGGATTGGATGACAGGCACCCTAGGCCCCCAGGATCGGCTTTAGTTTCACGTGTATCTCTTAAGCCGGCAGAGAAAATCCAACTGATATGCGCTCCACACAATTGAATAGAGACGCCATTGATTTTCTATGGGAATTGCAGAAATGACTTCTAAGCCTCAAAATAATGACTTTTTTTCCTAAGGTGGTAGGAATGAAACTCAGTGTGGGCTGGATGGGGTCCCCCCTGGGCACCGCAGACCTAAGCTTGTTTAACTCCTACCTCTTAAAGGGACCGAGAAAAAATGACCTTTTCTGCACTCCAATGTAAGTCAATGGGGCGATTTTTTGGCTATGTGCTAGAAATGAAATTCAGTGCGGATTGGATGACAGGCACCCTAGGCACCCAGGATCGGCATTAGTTTCACGTGTATCTCTTAAGCCGGCAGAGAAAACCCACCTGATATGCGCTCCACACAATTGAATTAGAGACGCCGTTGATTTTCTATGGGAATTGCAGAAATGACTTCTAAGCCTCAAAATAATGACTTTTTTTCCTAAGGTGGTAGGAATGAAACTCAGTGCGGGCTGGATGGGGTCCCCCCTGGGCACCGCAGACCTAAGCTTGTTTAACTCCTACCTCTTAAAGGGACCGAGAAAAAATGACATTTTCTGCACTCCAATGTAAGTCAATGGGGCGATTTTTTGGCTATGTGCTAGAAATGAAATTCAGTGCGGATTGGATGACAGGCACCCTAGGCACCCAGGATCGGCTTTAGTTTCACGTGTATCTCTTAAGGCGGCAGAGAAAATCCACCTGATATGCGCTCCACACAATTGAATAGAGACGCCATTGATTTTCTATGGGAATTGCAGAAATGACTTCTAAGCCTCAAAATAATGACTTTTTTTCCTAAGGTGGTAGGAATGAAACTCAGTGTGGGCTGGATGGGGTCCCCCCTGGGCACCGCAGACCTAAGCTTGTTTAACTCCTACCTCTTAAAGGGACCGAGAAAAAAATGACCTTTTCTGCACTCCAATGTAAGTCAATGGGGCGATTTTTTGGCTATGTGCTAGAAATGAAATTCAGTGCGGATTGGATGACAGGCACCCTAGGCACCCAGGATCGGCTTTAGTTTCACGTGTATCTCTTAAGCCGGCAGAGAAAACCCACCTGATATGCGCTCCACACAATTGAATTAGAGACGCCGTTGATTTTCTATGGGAATTGCAGAAATGACTTCTAAGCCTCAAAATAATGACTTTTTTTCCTAAGGTGGTAGGAATGAAACTCAGTGCGGGCTGGATGGGGTCCCCCCTGGGCACCGCAGACCTAAGCTTGTTTAACTCCTACCTCTTAAAGGGACCGAGAAAAAATGACCTTTTCTGCACTCCAATGTAAGTCAATGGGGCGATTTTTTGGCTATGTGCTAGAAATGAAATTCAGTGCGGATTGGATTACAGGCACCCTAGGCACCCAGGATAGGCTTTAGTTTCACGTGTATCTCTTAAGCCAGCAGAGAAAACCCACCTGATATGCGCTCCACACAATTGAATTAGAGACGCCGTTGATTTTCTATGGGAATTGCAGAAATGACTTTTAAGCCTCAAAATAATGACTTTTTTTTCCTAAGGTGGTAGGAATGAAACTCAGTGCGGGCTGGATGGGGTCCCCCCTGGGCACCGCAGACCTAAGCTTGTTTAACTCCTACCTCTTAAAGGGACCGAGAAAAAATGACCTTTTCTGCACTCCAATGTAAGTCAATAGGGCGATTTTTTGGCTATGTGCTAGAAATGAAATTCAGTGCGGATTGGATTACAGGCACCCTAGGCACCCAGGATAGGCTTTAGTTTCACGTGTATCTCTTAAGGCGGCAGAGAAAATCCACCTGATATGCGCTCCACACAATTGAATAGAGACGCCATTGATTTTCTATGGGAATTGCAGAAATGACTTCTAAGCCTCAAAATAATGACTTTTTTTCCTAAGGTGGTAGGAATGAAACTCAGTGTGGGCTGGATGGGGTCCCCCCTGGGCACCGCAGACCTAAGCTTGTTTAACTCCTACCTCTTAAAGGGACCGAGAAAAAATGACCTTTTCTGCACTCCAATGTAAGTCAATGGGGCGATTTTTTGGCTATGTGCTAGAAATGAAATTCAGTGCGGATTGGATGACAGGCACCCTAGGCACCCAGGATCGGCTTTAGTTTCACGTGTATCTCTTAAGCCGGCAGAGAAAACCCACCTGATATGCGCTCCACACAATTGAATTAGAGACGCCGTTGATTTTCTATGGGAATTGCAGAAATTACTTCTAAGCCTCAAAATAATGACTTTTTTTCCTAAGGTGGTAGGAATGAAACTCAGTGTGGGCTGGATGGGGTCCCCCCTGGGCACCGCAGACCTAAGCTTGTTTAACTCCTACCTCTTAAAGGGACCGAGAAAAAATGACCTTTTCTGCACTCCAATGTAAGTCAATGGGGCGATTTTTTGGCTATGTGCTAGAAATGAAATTCAGTGCGGATTGGATTACAGGCACCCTAGGCACCCAGGATAGGCTTTAGTTTCACGTGTATCTCTTAAGCCAGCAGAGAAAACCCACCTGATATGCGCTCCACACAATTGAATTAGAGACACCGTTGATTTTCTATGGGAATTGCAGAAATGACTTCTAGGCCTCAAAATAATGACTTTTTTTTCCTAAGGTGGTAGGAATGAAACTCAGTGCGGGCTGGATGGGGTCCCCCCTGGGCACCGCAGACCTAAGCTTGTTTAACTCCTACCTCTTAAAGGGACCGAGAAAAAATGACCTTTTCTGCACTCCAATGTAAGTCAATAGGGCGATTTTTTGGCTATGTGCTAGAAATGAAATTCAGTGCGGATTGGATTACAGGCACCCTAGGCACCCAGGATAGGCTTTAGTTTCACGTGTATCTCTTAAGGCGGCAGAGAAAATCCACCTGATATGCGCTCCACACAATTGAATAGAGACGCCATTGATTTTCTATGGGAATTGCAGAAATGACTTCTAAGCCTCAAAATAATGACTTTTTTTCCTAAGGTGGTAGGAATGAAACTCAGTGTGGGCTGGATGGGGTCCCCCCTGGGCACCGCAGACCTAAGCTTGTTTAACTCCTACCTCTTAAAGGGACCGAGAAAAAATGACCTTTTCTGCACTCCAATGTAAGTCAATGGGGCGATTTTTTGGCTATGTGCTAGAAATGAAATTCAGTGCGGATTGGATGACAGGCACCCTAGGCACCCAGGATCGGCTTTAGTTTCACGTGTATCTCTTAAGGCGGCAGAGAAAATCCACCTGATATGCGCTCCACACAATTGAATAGAGACGCCATTGATTTTCTATGGGAATTGCAGAAATGACTTCAAAGCCTCAAAATAATGACTTTTTTTCCTAAGGTGGTAGGAATGAAACTCAGTGTGGGCTGGATGGGGTCCCCCCTGGGCACCGCAGACCTAAGCTTGTTTAACTCCTACCTCTTAAAGGGACCGAGAAAAAATGACATTTTCTGCACTCCAATGTAAGTCAATGGGGCGATTTTTTGGCTATGTGCTAGAAATGAAATTCAGTGCGGATTGGATGACAGGCACCCTAGGCACCCAGGATCGGCATTAGTTTCACGTGTATCTCTTAAGCCGGCAGAGAAAACCCACCTGATATGCGCTCCACACAATTGAATTAGAGACGCCGTTGATTTTCTATGGGAATTGCAGAAATGACTTCTAAGCCTCAAAATAATGACTTTTTTTCCTAAGGTGGTAGGAATGAAACTCAGTGCGGGCTGGATGGGGTCCCCCCTGGGCACCGCAGACCTAAGCTTGTTTAACTCCTACCTCTTAAAGGGACCGAGAAAAAATGACCTTTTCTGCACTCCAATGTAAGTCAATGGGGCAATTTTTTGGCTATGTGCTAGAAATGAAATTCAGTGCGGATTGGATGACAGGCACCCTAGGCACCCAGGATCGGCTTTAGTTTCACGTGTATCTCTTAAGCCGGCAGAGAAAACCCACCTGATATGCGCTCCACACAATTGAATTAGAGACGCCGTTGATTTTCTATGGGAATTGCAGAAATGACTTCTAAGCCTCAAAATAATGACTTTTTTTCCTAAGGTGGTAGGAATGAAACTCAGTGCGGGCTGGATGGGGTCCCCCCTGGGCACCGCAGACCTAAGCTTGTTTAACTCCTACCTCTTAAAGGGACCGAGAAAAAATGACATTTTCTGCACTCCAATGTAAGTCAATGGGGCGATTTTTTGGCTATGTGCTAGAAATGAAATTCAGTGCGGATTGGATGACAGGCACCCTAGGCACCCAGGATCGGCTTTAGTTTCACGTGTATCTCTTAAGCCGGCAGAGAAAACCCACCTGATATGCGCTCCACACAATTGAATTAGAGACGCCGTTGATTTTCTATGGGAATTGCAGAAATGACTTCTAAGCCTCAAAATAATGACTTTTTTTCCTAAGGTGGTAGGAATGAAACTCAGTGCGGGCTGGATGGGGTCCCCCCTGGGCACCGCAGACCTAAGCTTGTTTAACTCCTTCCTCTTAAAGGGACCGAGAAAAAATGACCTTTTCTGCACTCCAATGTAAGTCAATGGGGCGATTTTTTGGCTATGTGCTAGAAATGAAATTCAGTGCGGATTGGATTACAGGCACCCTAGGCACCCAGGATAGGCTTTAGTTTCACGTGTATCTCTTAAGCCAGCAGAGAAAACCCACCTGATATGCGCTCCACACAATTGAATTAGAGACGCCGTTGATTTTCTATGGGAATTGCAGAAATGACTTCTAAGCCTCAAAATAATGACTTTTTTTGCTAAGGTGGTAGGAATGAAACTCAGTGCGGGCTGGATGGGGTCCCCCCTGGGCACCGCAGACCTAAGCTTGTTTAACTCCTACCTCTTAAAGGGACCGAGAAAAAATGACCTTTTCTGCACTCCAATGTAAGTCAATAGGGCGATTTTTTGGCTATGTGCTAGAAATGAAATTCAGTGCGGATTGGATTACAGGCACCCTAGGCACCCAGGATAGGCTTTAGTTTCACGTGTATCTCTTAAGGCGGCAGAGAAAATCCACCTGATATGCGCTCCACACAATTGAATAGAGACGCCATTGATTTTCTATGGGAATTGCAGAAATGACTTCTAAGCCTCAAAATAATGACTTTTTTTCCTAAGGTGGTAGGAATGAAACTCAGTGTGGGTTGGATGGGGTCCCCCCTGGGCACCGCAGACCTAAGCTTGTTTAACTCCTACCTCTTAAAGGGACCGAGAAAAAATGACCTTTTCTGCACTCCAATGTAAGTCAAAGGGGCGATTTTTTGGCTATGTGCTAGAAATGAAATTCAGTGCGGATTGGATGACAGGCACCCTAGGCACCCAGGATCGGCTTTAGTTTCACGTGTATCTCTTAAGGCGGCAGAGAAAATCCACCTGATATGCGCTCCACACAATTGAATAGAGACGCCATTGATTTTCTATGGGAATTGCAGAAATGACTTCTAAGCCTCAAAATAATGACTTTTTTTCCTAAGGTGGTAGGAATGAAACTCAGTGTGGGCTGGATGGGGTCCCCCCTGGGCACCGCAGACCTAAGCTTGTTTAACTCCTACCTCTTAAAGGGACCGAGAAAAAATGACCTTTTCTGCACTCCAATGTAAGTCAATGGGGCGATTTTTTGGCTATGTGCTAGAAATGAAATTCAGTGCGGATTGGATGACAGGCACCCTAGGCACCCAGGATCGGCTTTAGTTTCACGTGTATCTCTTAAGCCGGCAGAGAAAATCCAACTGATATGCGCTCCACACAATTGAATAGAGACGCCATTGATTTTCTATGGGAATTGCAGAAATGACTTCTAAGCCTCAAAATAATGACTTTTTTTCCTAAGGTGGTAGGAATGAAACTCAGTGTGGGCTGGATGGGGTCCCCCCTGGGCACCGCAGACCTAAGCTTGTTTAACTCCTACCTCTTAAAGGGACCGAGAAAAAATGACCTTTTCTGCACTCCAATGTAAGTCAATGGGGCGATTTTTTGGCTATGTGCTAGAAATGAAATTCAGTGCGGATTGGATGACAGGCACCCTAGGCACCCAGGATCGGCATTAGTTTCACGTGTATCTCTTAAGCCGGCAGAGAAAACCCACCTGATATGCGCTCCACACAATTGAATTAGAGACGCCGTTGATTTTCTATGGGAATTGCAGAAATGACTTCTAAGCCTCAAAATAATGACTTTTTTTCCTAAGGTGGTAGGAATGAAACTCAGTGCGGGCTGGATGGGGTCCCCCCTGGGCACCGCAGACCTAAGCTTGTTTAACTCCTACCTCTTAAAGGGACCGAGAAAAAATGACCTTTTCTGCACTCCAATGTAAGTCAATGGGGCGATTTTTTGGCTATGTGCTAGAAATGAAATTCAGTGCGGATTGGATGACAGGCACCCTAGGCACCCAGGATCGGCTTTAGTTTCACGTGTATCTCTTAAGCCGGCAGAGAAAACCCACCTGATATGCGCTCCACACAATTGAATTAGAGACGCCGTTGATTTTCTATGGGAATTGCAGAAATGACTTCTAAGCCTCAAAATAATGACTTTTTTTCCTAAGGTGGTAGGAATGAAACTCAGTGCGGGCTGGATGGGGTCCCCCCTGGGCACCGCAGACCTAAGCTTGTTTAACTCCTACCTCTTAAAGGGACCGAGAAAAAATGACCTTTTCTGCACTCCAATGTAAGTCAATGGGGCGATTTTTTGGCTATGTGCTAGAAATGAAATTCAGTGCGGATTGGATGACAGGCACCCTAGGCACCCAGGATCGGCTTTAGTTTCACGTGTATCTCTTAAGCCGGCAGAGAAAACCCACCTGATATGCGCTCCACACAATTGAATTAGAGACGCCGTTGATTTTCTATGGGAATTGCAGAAATGACTTCTAAGCCTGAAAATCAACGGCGTCTTTAATTCAATTGTGTGGAGCGCATATCAGGTGGGTTTTCTCTGCCGGCTTAAGAGATACACGTGAAACTAAAGCCGATCCTGGGTGCCTAGGGTGCCTGTCATCCAATCCGCCAACGCCATACTTTGAGAAAGTCGGCGCAGCCGACGAAACTAGTCAGTAGTAGCAGAATGGCTAAGGCAATTTTAATATAGCATCACACTGAACTGAGTAGATAATGTGAAGAGTATGTGAACCATTAGACAGGGAGTAGCAATTGTGACACGGAGAGAATTGGATACTTAGTACCACTCACCCAGTAGTACTCGCTGAAGTGAGCGGTTAGCCCCGCCGTTGTGAGCGGTTAGTACTCCAGCGGCAGCATCTGAATCAGCATCTGCCGTAGCATGCTGTGACTATCAGAGAGCGAGCGATTGCACATTTGCCGTTAGAAGCACAATAGCGCAAGCAGCTTAGTGCCACCTCAGTACCGCCACAGTTAACTGGAGTTAAAATTATAAGTAGCGATACCCATGATAACGGGCACCCAGCCTTGCTGACTACGGGTTGGAATATAGGCTAAGAGCGGACACAGCGGTCCAAGCCTTCCCCCCGTATCTCACAGCCTGGTTTCGCATCCAAAGTGACTGTAAGCGGTATATGTATAACTGGTAGCAGGAGAATCAGCGCTACAGTTACCAAGCCGCTTACATCATTTATAGAATATAGTGACACTCATCTCAAGTGCACTATTTCTGACTCAACAACTATAAGTAATTAAACACAAGACAGTTATGTATCGTGTATCGTGTTTCCAATCCCCTCTGTAAGAGTCACAACGCCTTGCTACTAATTATAACCACATAAAAAAGAGTGGAAAAAATTTTTTCAAAGTGAATGAAAAACAGATTAGTCATGTGTCACTAGCGCATATAGCATAAATCAGCATAACAACTGCAAAGGTCACATACCTCCCAGAGTGTTATAAACCTGAACCTCATAAGTGGTTGTAAGACCCAGTGAAATAATTACTGTTCTGAATTCATTATCTCATCATATACTCAGCAGTGTGTATCTATTTTTACTAGCACTGTATATACACAATAATCAAATTTTTCTTCTTTATGTATATTTTATAACAATAATTAAAAGTTAAGTTTTACCTTTTGGGCAAGTAGGGTATCCAGGCCTAGGCTCTAAGTTTCAACTGTTAACCAATACCTCCCTTAAGGTTGGGATCACCTACCCCAATCAGTTACATAGAGAGTCAACCTTCTCATTTTTAGATCCTGTCTCCCACAATAGTGGATAAGTTGTTTCCGATCTAAACAATTAAATACGAATACGTATTATGGCAAGTTTCTTATCAAACATACTATCAACAGAGACCCTCCAAAGTGCTGCCAATCAAGTATTCTCTTTAGCCGATCTCCCCTTGAACAGCATAGATATAAACACAGCGTTCAAGGAGTTACAGAAGACCTACAAGAGCTACATTAGGTCATGGTGGGAGATCAGTAGCCTCCAAACCTACATTGATCAAAAAATCGTATATCGAGGGCTACGCATTAACATTCGTCCACACTCACATCAAGAGGATGCCGAATTCATAAAAGGCTGGCAACAACTAATGACGGCTAATTCTATACGCATGCTAGAATATTTATTAACGCATGAAAGAACAGTCTTCTCAAAACTAACAGTCCAGTTAGAAACACAGCTACAACAAATACAATTTTTCAATACTAACCCAGAGTTCACAAACTTCGAAACAAGGCTACAACGGCACATTGAGATCTTCCAATCAGAGATAAAGGAGCGAAAACATCGTAAATATATCCGTGATAAAAGAGACTTCGAAACAGGAGAAGTTTACAAAGAGATCACTAACACGAATAGACATCAATACTCAGAATACTCGGAATCAGACTATTCCGGTACAGAAGACCCAACATTTTCAGACGGTGGTGGATACCAACGACAGAGAGCGAGGGACTTTTATCCTAAAAAACAAACACGAAAATCAAAGAACAAAAGACAACAAACACAACGTCAAGTCACAAATCAAGGATGGACCCCAAACCAAACATCACAGCACCAGCATCAAGCACCCCAATACCAAAGATCACAAGAAATGGCAATGACACAAATTGGCAACCTTGTACCATCATCTTCATGTGGTACATCTTCCTTACCTTCTGCACATCCCAACACTACGACAAACAATGCACCAACCACAACACTTGGGCAAGCACAACAACAACAAATGAATTACGCCCCACTTACTATTCAACCACCAATCACAAGTCATTTTTTAGGCCCGGCTCAACTCAGAGATCGCAGCCAATGGGCATACAAAAATCCCCGATACAATTGAATGAAAAACCACAAATTCTGAACCTGTCTTCTGTTACACTTACAGATGTGGAAATTAAAATACTGGAAAAAGGTTTGTCCTATACACCTACCCCCCGTTTTGACAAATTTACATGGATAAAGGATATCCATCTTTTTGCTAGGAAACTAGCTCTTCACAAATTTTATAAAAACAGGCAAGCTAATCCGTCTAATCTATCAATAAGAGAAAGAGAAGCAATTGAAGCTCTGTTTGATCTCCAAACTGAAAATGAGACAGGAATACATGAATTCTCAGCACCAGTCACAAATTTACGACCCAAATCTCTATTCACACCATCATTGGTGACATTTCATAATATAGATAAGTTTGTGAACCTAGTCTGCAATGATATACAAAAAACTGAGACAAAAATTTCCAAAGGTGCTATGAACTTAACCCATCAAGAAAACAAAGCATTAAAAGATCTTACTCAAAATCAACTAATTGAAATAAAACCCTCGGATAAGGGAGGGAATTTGGTAATCATGGAAAAAGATGACTACAGACAAATGTGCCTACGTCTATTACAAGATGAAAATACATATAAAATATTGCAAGGTGACCCCTCAAAGGAATACCTGAGTGAACTGAAGCAACTACTGACTGGAGCAAAAGACCAAAAATTATTGTCAGATCTCGAATTTAAAGCCCTTTACAATCCTACCCCTACGTTGGCCACCTTCTATGCCCTTCCGAAAGTTCACAAGCAAAGGGTACCTATGCCTGGACGACCGATTGTCTCCGGCAATGGCTGCCTTACCGAAGGCATAAGTAAATATGTGGATCAAGTACTAGCATCATTTGTCGAAACACTACCATCATACCTCAAAGATACCACGGCCACAGTCAAAAAATTACAAGAAACATCAGTAATTCCTGGAGTAATGCTTGCTAGCCTAGATGTAGAAGCCCTTTATACCAGTATTAAACATGAGCATGGCTTACATGCTGTAGAATACTTTTTCAGGTTAATAAGAAGCCAGGACAAAAAGATACTTTTTGAAAAATTCTTGTTTTGTAAATGTTTTTCCTTTTGCAATATAACTTTGTTACACATAAATAAACAGAAAAAATATCACCACAGTGCTCAAAGGTTGGAGGATCCGGTGTTCACGCCATTGCGCTGGTAGGCTCCATTCCTTTGCTGAAGACTCTCACTCTCCACAGGACACGAGATGACGACAGCGCGTCTTGCTACGTTTCGGGGGTCCGCCCCCTTTCTCAAGCATAACGGAAGTGCACCCTCCACCATATTTATAGCAATAGCTAAATTAGTATTATATCACTATAAAAACAATAAACATATAAAAGTTATGGATCTATAACAATAATGGTATCTACATCTAATCATTCTATATATATTTATAAATTATCTTGTAGTATAACCCATATGTTATATACGTCATCTTGGTCAGATCATGAAAAATGCCACTCCAACTCTACAAAAAGACTGAAAAATTACAAATTTCATTCAACCCTTTTGGGTATAGACTTTCTAATTGGTGTATCCAGAATGTTTCCTTTTGCAACAACCTTCTTTTAATATCATTACTACTGGCTCCATTAACTTCCTCTAGTACCAGCCACCTCAGGTCACACACTTTGTGACCAAATTCATGGAAGTGGCGTGCAACAGAGGTTTCTCCAAATTTTTTAGTTTCTTTTCCCAAACTTTCTTGTACCTCCTTTTTCTGTCCATACGTTCTTATAGCCGACTTGTGTTCATTTATTCTCACCCTGATTTCTCGTGTAGTCTGTCCTACGTAAACACGTCCACATGGACATTTTAACATGTATACTACGTTGCTGGTTCTACATGTATACATTCCTTTCATCATGATTTTATATCCTTTAAGAGGATGGTATAAACTTTCACCTTTAATTATACCATTACAATTCTGGCATGAGAGGCAGGCAAATGTTCCCTTTCTGCATGTTCTAAGTAACATTTGTCTTGATTTTGCTACAGGTTTTATGTCTGATTTCACTACCATATTGGCAACCGATTGGCCTTTTCTGTATAGAAATCTAGGGGGCTCAGTGAATAATTTGCCATATTTTTCATCATGTTTTAACATTTCCCAATGTCTCAAAATTGTTTTTTTAATGATGTTGGAATGTTTATCAAATTTAGACTGAAATGTAATCTGACTTTCTTTTTTGTCTTTTTCTCGTCTTTTAATTAAATTTTCTCTTGGGATTGTTTTTACCTCTTCCCATGCTTTGTGTACTTCCTCTTTTCTGTAACCTCTAGCACAAAATTTATCCATCATAGTAGCACATTGAGCCTCACATGTAGCCTCATTTTTACAAATACGTTTAACACGCATCAACTGTCCCTTAGGAATCCCTTTAAATGTCATAGGGGCATGGTGACTAGTTCTGTGCAATAAATTGTTTCTATCCATTTCCTTACTATATAATTTAGTGTCTATCTGGCCATCTTTCACTATTATTTCCACATCTAGATATCGCACCGTTGTGGTGTGGATGTCAGCTGTAAATTCTATTAGCTCATGAATACTGTTCAGATATTTTACAAAGGAATCCAACTCCTCTCTCGACCCAGTCCAAAACAATAGGACATCGTCCACAAATCGGAACCAGGTATGTAGATGAGCACTATGTTCATGAGCCAATAGATATTTATCTTCTAGCGCGGCCATAAACACATTAGCAATGCTAGGGGCTACCGGTGACCCCATCGAGACGCCTTGCGTCTGAAGAAAGAAATCATCTCCAAACCGGAAATAATTTTTAGTAAGTACTAACTCTAGAAGTGATATCAAAAACCTAATTGTAGAGTTATCAAGAGTGGCATTTTCACACAGTTTCTCACGAACCACTTCTATCGCTTCTTGACATGGTATGTTAGTATATAAGCTCTTGATGTCAAGAGAACCGACAAAAGTCACGTCTCTGACATCAAGAGCTTCCAATCTAACTAATAAATCAGTAGTATCTTTGAGACATCTTGGTAATTTGGACACCACCTCTTGTAAATACTGGTCTACATATGACGAAGGAGCATAGAACAAGGAGTCAGTGCCAGACACTATCGGTCGTCCAGGGGGATTGTTTAACCGTTTATGGATCTTAGGTAGTAGATAAAGAACAGGAATTCTGGGATTTTCTTTGACCAGTATCGAGCACAGCTCCTTGTCTATAACTCCTTCGTCATAAGCCTCAGTCACAATATCATTTAGTACACCTGTAAATTCATCCGTCGGATCTTTGGACAGTTTGCGATACACCAATACATCACTTAACTGTGCATGTGCTTCATGTACATAATCCGCTCGATCCAATATAACCGTGGCGCCGCCTTTATCGGCTTTTTTGATCACTATTTCTTTATCATTTTTTAATGTCTGCAACGCTTTACGTTCTTCCACGGTTATATTGGATCGCTCCACCCCACAACCTGAATCCCATGATGACATAACATCATCAATCACAATTTTTTCAAAATTGGACAAAAATGATGACTCTACCACTGGGTCAAAACTTGACTTATTTCTACATTTTTTTGGGATCTTCTTTTCTACATGACTGTAATTTCTTTTCTTATCAGTCCCCATAAAATACATCTTTAAACGTATAGATCGACACATTTTGTAGAAGTCCAGCATAAAGTCAAATTTAGTCATGTTTTGTGTAGGAACAAACCCTAGTCCTTTATTCAATATGCTTGACTCTGCCATAGTGAGTTCCCGTGATGATAAGTTAACAATTAGCTCACCGTTTTTTTCTTCTTTGGGCCTGATGGAATCTTTGGTTTCGCTCCTCCACTTGTATCGTTTCTTGTAGGTTGGTTTGTGTTCCCTAAAAAAACTTTATCAGTTGTTTCCTTAGATCTTTTTGGTTCAGCACTTTTTATGGTGGAGATCTGGCTGGAAGCCGCACTGTCTGAACTTGAGTCACGGAAGTATCGCTGTGTTGGGCGTCGTCCCCTTCTTTCCTCGGACCAGGTGTATACTCGATTATGCAAATAATCTTGACAATCTCGTTCAAACTTGTTCACTTTGGTCTGAAATAAAGAGGCTTTAAGCGATTCAATATTTTTCATTAATTCCAAGTTAACCCTTTCATATTCTTCTAGTGTAGTTGTCTCTTTAAATTCACGATCACAGTGGGAAAATTTAATTTCATTTAATGCCAGCTGAAGATGTTGTATTGTGAGGTACATCAAGTCTATGGAGTATTGGTTAGATATTGCAAACCACTTTTGTTGATATAATGCATCATTTTTCAGTAGTACAGGTTTTAATTTACTCCTTAACCCTCTCGGGATTCGTTTAGCTTTTACATATTCGGTTAGAGTGGATGCATGGAGCAGTATATTTGTCTCTTTTGTACGCAGCTGCTCGAGCTTACGGGGATAATTCGTTTTAGTTGTACTTTTAACTTGCTCAAATCCCAAGCCCGCTGACTCTGCTAATGAGAGTATACTGCTCCTTTCATTATCCGTGAGAGTGAGAGTCTCAGCTATTTTATCCGTTATGTTTGCAATCTCTTCAAACGACATGACAAACACTTGTCTTTATAGATTTACAGCAATATCTATGGCACCTTTGTATAGCGAAAATAACCATTCAAAAAATAAAAAATCTTGGTGCCTAACCGCACGTATGTAACGTATATAACATATGGGTTATACTACAAGATAATTTATAAATATATATAGAATGATTAGATGTAGATACCATTATTGTTATAGATCCATAACTTTTATATGTTTATTGTTTTTATAGTGATATAATACTAATTTAGCTATTGCTATAAATATGGTGGAGGGTGCACTTCCGTTATGCTTGAGAAAGGGGGCGGACCCCCGAAACGTAGCAAGACGCGCTGTCGTCATCTCGTGTCCTGTGGAGAGTGAGAGTCTTCAGCAAAGGAATGGAGCCTACCAGCGCAATGGCGTGAACACCGGATCCCCCAACCTTTGAGCACTGTGGTGATATTTTTTCTGTTTATTTATGTGTAACAAAGTTATATTGCAAAAGGAAAAACATTTACAAAACAAGAATTTTTCAAAAAGTATCTTTTTGTCCTGGCTTCTTATTAACCTGATGCTGTTTAGACCCAGGTTGGCGACTGGGTACAGGACTGTTCACACACAGTGCGGTTAGGCACCAAGATTTTTTATTTTTTGAATGGTTATTTTCGCTATACAAAGGTGCCATAGATATTGCTGTAAATCTATAAAGACAAGTGTTTGTCATGTCGTTTGAAGAGATTGCAAACATAACGGATAAAATAGCTGAGACTCTCACTCTCACGGATAATGAAAGGAGCAGTATACTCTCATTAGCAGAGTCAGCGGGCTTGGGATTTGAGCAAGTTAAAAGTACAACTAAAACGAATTATCCCCGTAAGCTCGAGCAGCTGCGTACAAAAGAGACAAATATACTGCTCCATGCATCCACTCTAACCGAATATGTAAAAGCTAAACGAATCCCGAGAGGGTTAAGGAGTAAATTAAAACCTGTACTACTGAAAAATGATGCATTATATCAACAAAAGTGGTTTGCAATATCTAACCAATACTCCATAGACTTGATGTACCTCACAATACAACATCTTCAGCTGGCATTAAATGAAATTAAATTAGAAGTTTCCCACTGTGATCGTGAATTTAAAGAGACAACTACACTAGAAGAATATGAAAGGGTTAACTTGGAATTAATGAAAAATATTGAATCGCTTAAAGCCTCTTTATTTCAGACCAAAGTGAACAAGTTTGAACGAGATTGTCAAGATTATTTGCATAATCGAGTATACACCTGGTCCGAGGAAAGAAGGGGACGACGCCCAACACAGCGATACTTCCGTGACTCAAGTTCAGACAGTGCGGCTTCCAGCCAGATCTCCACCATAAAAAGTGCTGAACCAAAAAGATCTAAGGAAACAACTGATAAAGTTTTTTTAGGGAACACAAACCAACCTACAAGAAACGATACAAGTGGAGGAGCGAAACCAAAGATTCCATCAGGCCCAAAGAAGAAAAAAACGGTGAGCTAATTGTTAACTTATCATCACGGGAACTCACTATGGCAGAGTCAAGCATATTGAATAAAGGACTAGGGTTTGTTCCTACACAAAACATGACTAAATTTGACTTTATGCTGGACTTCTACAAAATGTGTCGATCTATACGTTTAAAGATGTATTTTATGGGGACTGATAAGAAAAGAAATTACAGTCATGTAGAAAAGAAGATCCCAAAAAAATGTAGAAATAAGTCAAGTTTTGACCCAGTGGTAGAGTCATCATTTTTGTCCAATTTTGAAAAAATTGTGATTGATGATGTTATGTCATCATGGGATTCAGGTTGTGGGGTGGAGCGATCCAATATAACCGTGGAAGAACGTAAAGCGTTGCAGACATTAAAAAATGATAAAGAAATAGTGATCAAAAAAGCCGATAAAGGCGGCGCCACGGTTATATTGGATCGAGCGGATTATGTACATGAAGCACATGCACAGTTAAGTGATGTATTGGTGTATCGCAAACTGTCCAAAGATCCGACGGATGAATTTACAGGTGTACTAAATGATATTGTGACTGAGGCTTATGACGAAGGAGTTATAGACAAGGAGCTGTGCTCGATACTGGTCAAAGAAAATCCCAGAATTCCTGTTCTTTATCTACTACCTAAGATCCATAAACGGTTAAACAATCCCCCTGGACGACCGATAGTGTCTGGCACTGACTCCTTGTTCTATGCTCCTTCGTCATATGTAGACCAGTATTTACAAGAGGTGGTGTCCAAATTACCAAGATGTCTCAAAGATACTACTGATTTATTAGTTAGATTGGAAGCTCTTGATGTCAGAGACGTGACTTTTGTCGGTTCTCTTGACATCAAGAGCTTATATACTAACATACCATGTCAAGAAGCGATAGAAGTGGTTCGTGAGAAACTGTGTGAAAATGCCACTCTTGATAACTCTACAATTAGGTTTTTGATATCACTTCTAGAGTTAGTACTTACTAAAAATTATTTCCGGTTTGGAGATGATTTCTTTCTTCAGACGCAAGGCGTCTCGATGGGGTCACCGGTAGCCCCTAGCATTGCTAATGTGTTTATGGCCGCGCTAGAAGATAAATATCTATTGGCTCATGAACATAGTGCTCATCTACATACCTGGTTCCGATTTGTGGACGATGTCCTATTGTTTTGGACTGGGTCGAGAGAGGAGTTGGATTCCTTTGTAAAATATCTGAACAGTATTCATGAGCTAATAGAATTTACAGCTGACATCCACACCACAACGGTGCGATATCTAGATGTGGAAATAATAGTGAAAGATGGCCAGATAGACACTAAATTATATAGTAAGGAAATGGATAGAAACAATTTATTGCACAGAACTAGTCACCATGCCCCTATGACATTTAAAGGGATTCCTAAGGGACAGTTGATGCGTGTTAAACATATTTGTAAAAATGAGGCTACATGTGAGGCTCAATGTGCTACTATGATGGATAAATTTTGTGCTAGAGGTTACAGAAAAGAGGAAGTACACAAAGCATGGGAAGAGGTAAAAACAATCCCAAGAGAAAATTTAATTAAAAGACGAGAAAAAGACAAAAAAGAAAGTCAGATTACATTTCAGTCTAAATTTGATAAACATTCCAACATCATTAAAAAAACAATTTTGAGACATTGGGAAATGTTAAAACATGATGAAAAATATGGCAAATTATTCACTGAGCCCCCTAGATTTCTATACAGAAAAGGCCAATCGGTTGCCAATATGGTAGTGAAATCAGACATAAAACCTGTAGCAAAATCAAGACAAATGTTACTTAGAACATGCAGAAAGGGAACATTTGCCTGCCTCTCATGCCAGAATTGTAATGGTATAATTAAAGGTGAAAGTTTATACCATCCTCTTAAAGGATATAAAATCATGATGAAAGGAATGTATACATGTAGAACCAGCAACGTAGTATACATGTTAAAATGTCCATGTGGACGTGTTTACGTAGGACAGACTACACGAGAAATCAGGGTGAGAATAAATGAACACAAGTCGGCTATAAGAACGTATGGACAGAAAAAGGAGGTACAAGAAAGTTTGGGAAAAGAAACTAAAAAATTTGGAGAAACCTCTGTTGCACGCCACTTCCATGAATTTGGTCACAAAGTGTGTGACCTGAGGTGGCTGGTACTAGAGGAAGTTAATGGAGCCAGTAGTAATGATATTAAAAGAAGGTTGTTGCAAAAGGAAACATTCTGGATACACCAATTAGAAAGTCTATACCCAAAAGGGTTGAATGAAATTTGTAATTTTTCAGTCTTTTTGTAGAGTTGGAGTGGCATTTTTCATGATCTGACCAAGATGACGTATATAACATATGGGTTATACTACAAGATAATTTATAAATATATATAGAATGATTAGATGTAGATACCATTATTGTTATAGATCCATAACTTTTATATGTTTATTGTTTTTATAGTGATATAATACTAATTTAGCTATTGCTATAAATATGGTGGAGGGTGCACTTCCGTTATGCTTGAGAAAGGGGGCGGACCCCCGAAACGTAGCAAGACGCGCTGTCGTCATCTCGTGTCCTGTGGAGAGTGAGAGTCTTCAGCAAAGGAATGGAGCCTACCAGCGCAATGGCGTGAACACCGGATCCTCCAACCTTTGAGCACTGTGGTGATATTTTTTCTGTTTATTTATGTGTAACAAAGTTATATTGCAAAAGGAAAAACATTTACAAAACAAGAATTTTTCAAAAAGTATCTTTTTGTCCTGGCTTCTTATTAACCTGATGCTGTTTAGACCCAGGTTGGCGACTGGGTACAGGACTGTTCACACACAGTGCGGTTAGGCACCAAGATTTTTTATTTTTTGAGTAGAATACTTTTTATCAAGTAGAGGTAATACGTTCATACCTCACAACAAGCTGGTATTAAAACTACTCAACTTTCTCCTATCTCATAACTACTTTATTTTTGATAAAAAATTCTACCTTCAGAAGACTGGGACTGCAATGGGTACTAGTTGTGCTCCCACCTATGCCAATCTCTATCTCGGCTGGTGGGAAGCCACCCAGGTATTCAATGAAAACTACCAACAATACACTGACCATGTACTCTTCTGGGGGCGCTACATCGATGACGTCCTAATACTGTGGGACGGAGATGTAGCGCTCTTTAACGAATTCGTAGGGTACCTCAATTCCAACACTATAGGACTCACATTAACAAGCGAGATTCATTCTAATCAAATTAACTTTTTGGACCTTACGATCTCAATTGAAGACAATGGTGACCTTTCGACGAAAATTTACCGTAAAACCACAGCCACAAATAATTTCTTACAGTGGAAAAGCTTCCACCCTACCCCTCTTAAAAAAGGAATTCCAGTCGGACAATATCTCAGGGCGAGGAGAAATTGCTCTACAGAAGAGGCATTTCTTAATGAATGCGAGGTACTATATCGAAGATTTATCAATAGAGGATACCCCAAAAAGGTTCTTCATAGGGCTTTTTATCGAGCAAGAACTACTGACCGCAATACTTTACTCAATAAAAACACATACACGACCCCAACATCTAAGGTCATCAGATGTATAGGCACTTTTGATTCAGCACATCACAAAATGAAACAAATCATACAACAATACTGGCCAGTATTACAAGCAGATCCTGACTTGAAGGAAGTTCTCTCAGACACCCCAAGTATTACATATAGAAGGGGAAGAAACCTAAAAGACCACCTGGTACACAGTCATTTTTCCAACACGACTGAAGATAATTCATCAACCACATGGCTCAAATCTGATATAAAAGGCTCCTACCCATGTGGCTCATGTGTCCATTGTAAACATGTACCGAAAATGAAGACTTTTACCAACCCAATAGACCAGAAAATTTATACCATAAGACAATTCATTAACTGCCAGACTAGAGGCATAGTATACGCAGCCAAATGTCCCTGTGACTTGCTTTATGTCGGGAAAACAATTCAGCCTTTTTAAAAATCGCATCAGCTCCCATCTAAGCAATATCAAAACAAAAACGGAAACCAGCGTAGCACGCCATATTAACGATTTTCATAATGGAAACCCCAAAGGACTAGTGTTCTGGGGTATCGAAGCAATACGCCTTGGACCTAGAAAAGGAGATTTAGACCTGAAACTCTTACAGGCAGAAGCTAGGTGGATACATCGCCTACAAACACTTTCCCCGCAAGGGTTAAACGAGGGTTTTACCTTTACTCCATTTCTTTAATTTAGGTACATGTAAACGATCTGTGTATATATCTGCTTTTTAGATCCTAAATTTGCACCCTAACAACCCTCCTACATACAAACAAAAAATTGTTCAAAATGGCCATTCCCACGTGAATCATGAAAACCAATAATAAAAATACATAATAAATTCATAACCAATAATAGATACATACTTACCAAACGTTCAGCGATGAACACTCGGGTTGCCTTGCCCGTAGGGATTAAAATATCATGGCCATCTGGAAATGAAGAGATAAGTCAAGAATCAGTCCAGATAACAAATATTCGCAATTATTGTAATAACGATTATAATAATTATAGCATAATAATATTGCATAAATAACGTAAAAACTATAGCACACTTCATTGCACACAAATTCATTTATTACACCCGCACTATAAAATCCATATTCCATAATTGGAGCAGCAGATCAACATGGAGCATTTCTACTGAACAAATAAATATAAACATCGCATGTTTTTGAGTCCTAATATACAACTAATATGCATAATAATACTTGGTAATAGCGATAATAATTACAGCATAACAATATAGCATAAATAATGCAAAAATCACAGCATACTTTATTGTATACAAATTCATTTATTACACCCACACTATAAAATCCATATCTCCAGAATCGGAGGAGTAAATTAACATTAAGCATCATTGAACAAATAAATATAAACATCGTATGGATCTGAGTCTTAATGTACAACTAATATGCATAATAACACTTGATTTACTCTTCAGCGCTTTTAGCGCTCATATAAGCACAAGAAAGTATAATGGAAGTCTAAGTCCCATCGCATGCGCACTTAAGAGCAAACATCCACATGAAATCTAAGTCCTAACGCATGCGCTTTGAAGTGTAAACATCGTAGGCGTGGTTTGGATAATCACCCGCGAAATTTAAATCCGTGGACTGCCCCTGACATCTTGAATCACCATATTGCGTTAATGAACTACTCCCCTTAAGACCGCGATTGGTCACTCTGTTTAGGATCACGGGCGGCTTCAATGGAGCATCTATATAACCTCCACTTTAGCCCCGCCCGCCAACGCCATACTTTGAGAAAGTCGGCGCAGCCGACGAAACTAGTCAGTAGTAGCAGAATGGCTAAGGCAATTTTAATATAGCATCACACTGAACTGAGTAGATAATGTGAAGAGTATGTGAACCATTAGACAGGGAGTAGCAATTGTGACACGGAGAGAATTGGATACTTAGTACCACTCACCCAGTAGTACTCGCTGAAGTGAGCGGTTAGCCCCGCCGTTGTGAGCGGTTAGTACTCCAGCGGCAGCATCTGAATCAGCATCTGCCGTAGCATGCTGTGACTATCAGAGAGCGAGCGATTGCACATTCGCCGTTAGAAGCACAATAGCGCAAGCAGCTTAGTGCCACCTCAGTACCGCCACAGTTAACTGGAGTTAAAATTATAAGTAGCGATACCCATGATAACGGGCACCCAGCCTTGCTGACTACGGGTTGGAATATAGGCTAAGAGCGGACACAGCGGTCCAAGCCTTCCCCCCGTATCTCACAGCCTGGTCCCGCATCCAAAGTGACTGTAAGCGGTATATGTATAACTGGTAGCAGGAGAATCAGCGCTACAGTTACCAAGCCGCTTACATCATTTATAGAATATAGTGACACTCATCTCAAGTGCACTATTTCTGACTCAACAACTATAAGTAATTAAACACAAGACAGTTATGTATCGTGTATCGTGTTTCCAATCCCCTCCGTAAGAGTCACAACGCCTTGCTACTAATTATAACCACATAAAAAAGAGTGGAAAAATTTTTTTCAAAGTGAATGAAAAACAGATCAGTCATGTGTCACTAGCGCATATAGCATAAATCAGCATAACAACTGCAAAGGTCACATACCTCCCAGAGTGTTATAAACCTGAACCTCATAAGTGGTTGTAAGACCCAGTGAAATAATTACTGTTCTGAATTCATTATCTCATCATATACTCAGCAGTGTGTATCTATTTTTACTAGCACTGTATATACACAATAATCACATTTTTCTTCTTTATGTATATTTTATAACAATAATTAAAAGTTAAGTTTTACCTTTTGGGCAAGTAGGGTATCCAGGCCTAGGCTCTAAGTTTCAACTGAATTTCATTTCTAGCACATATCCAAAAAATCGCCCCATTGACTTACATTGGAGTGCAGAAAAGGTCATTTTTTCTCGGTCCCTTTAAGAGGTAGGAGTTAAACAAGCTTAGGTCTGCGGTGCCCAGGGGGGACCCCATCCAGCCCGCACTGAGTTTCATTCCTACCACCTTAGGAAAAAAAGTCATTATTTTGAGGCTTAGAAGTCATTTCTGCAATTCCCATAGAAAATCAACGGCGTCTCTAATTCAATTGTGTGGAGCGCATATCAGGTGGGTTTTCTCTGCCGGCTTAAGAGATACACGTGAAACTAAAGCCGATCCTGGGTGCCTAGGGTGCCTGTCATCCAATCCGCACTGAATTTCATTTCTAGCACATAGCCAAAAAATCGCCCCCTTGACTTACATTGGAGTGCAGAAAAGGTCATTTTTTCTCGGTCCCTTTAAGAGGTAGGAGTTAAACAAGCTTAGGTCTGCGGTGCCCAGGGGGGACCCCATCCAGCCCGCACTGAGTTTCATTCCTACCACCTTAGGAAAAAAAGTCATTATTTTGAGGCTTAGAAGTCATTTCTGCAATTCCCATAGAAAATCAACGGCGTCTCTAATTCAATTGTGTGGAGCGCATATCAGGTGGGTTTTCTCTGCCGGCTTAAGAGATACACGTGAAACTAAAGCCGATCCTGGGTGCCTAGGGTGCCTGTCATCCAATCCGCACTGAATTTCATTTCTAGCACATAGCCAAAAAATCGCCCCATTGACTTACATTGGAGTGCAGAAAATGTCATTTTTTCTCGGTCCCTTTAAGAGGTAGGAGTTAAACAAGCTTAGGTCTGCGGTGCCCAGGGGGGACCCCATCCAGCCCGCACTGAGTTTCATTCCTACCACCTTAGGAAAAAAAGTCATTATTTTGAGGCTTAGAAGTCATTTCTGCAATTCCCATAGAAAATCAACGGCGGGAGGCGGGGCTTGGCGCTCTGATGATCCGCAGCGGGTGAGCGGAGCTCCGTCAATGGCCTCAGCTACCAGAGGACACAGAGCCAGCATGTCGGACAGTAAGAAGTCCGACAAGAAGAGTAAGGGAAAGGAGACATCAGGGATGAATCTGAGCGCGGCCGCTGGAAGATCGGAGCGGCAGGAGGGAGACCTGATGGAAAAGACCGGCCGCAGCTCCGAGCATGCAGCTGCGGCGGCCATCTTGGATTCCCCGAGGCAGAGTGCAGAGACCGGGCGGCGAGCAGAGAAGGACCCGGCTGCAATGAAGAAGACGGAGACTGTGAGTAGGGATCCCGCAGTGCCCCGTAAGACCCCAGATTCAATTGCAGCAGTGCAGGGGATCCCTGATAACTGGTCTGCAAAGGCTGCTTTAAGTGCAGGGGCGGCGGCCATCTTGGATGGGGCAGGAGGGAGAGAGGCACAAATTATTAATGAGGATGTGACTGCATTAGCCCAAAAAAGTTATATATCTATAAAGTGGGATCCACAAATGCCCAGGCAGCCATCCAAGTATAATATAAGCCCTGCTAATGATAATGAAATGCCAGGGAAGTCGGCCCCATTGAAAAGAGTACAGTCGGCCATATTGGAGGAAGCTAATAAAAAAGAGCCATATAAGGTCATTGTGTCTGCCACTGAGTCTCCTGCTCTATTAGCCATGCAGACTAATGTGAGCAATCAAGAGGAGACTGAAAATATGGAAGTGACCCGACCTAGAAATGTAATTAGTAATATGGGGCAAGATTCCTCCGTCTCACACAAACCTGCGCAATATAAGAGAGGTTCACAGGATTCTGATGTTTCGGAAGGGTATTTAACCCCGAATGAGTCAGATGAGGAAATTCTTCCGCCAATTAAGAGGAAGCTTTTGAAAACGCCAAATAAATTGGATTTGAATAAGTCGTTTTATGCGCATGATATGTCTTCCTCTGATGAATCTTCGGCTTCTTCTGCAAACTCAATAGTACTTAACCCCACGCCAAATATGCCTATGAAATCAGCAGCTTCGGAAAATGCTCTAAAGGCACTACAGGGGCATCCTGAATTACAGGCGCTGTTGTCACTAATCCCTTCTAAGCAGGACCTGACTAATTTGGGGAAAGAACTCAAGGCATCGTGGCAAAGGGATCTTGGCGTAGTGCACGACAAAGTTAAGACCTTGGAAAAGAAAGCTGTGGGTCTCGAGAAGGTCCAATTGAAACATGACGACAAAATAAGAGAATTGTCATTTGTGACGGAATCATTGAAAATTTCCCAAAAGATGATAACCCTCAGGCTTGATGACGTTGAAAATAGGAGTCGTCGCAACAATGTAAGGATTAGAGGGTTACCAGAGGAAGTCAAGACAGCGGAACTATATGGAGCTGTTACCTCACTTTTTAATAAGATCTTGGGAAGACCTCTTGACGCCCATATTGAGTTGGATAGAGTGCATAGAGCTCTAAAACCAAAGGGAAAAGATTCAAGGAGACCCAGAGACACTATATGTAGAGTGCACTATTATACGCTTAAAGAAGACATCATGAGGAAGGCGAGGGAAATCCATAACATTGATTTCAATGGTGCTAGGATCCAGCTTTTTACAGACCTGTCACTACTGACCCTGAGACAGAGAGCTACTCTCAGACCACTCACGCAAAAACTGCAGGAGCTCAATATCCAGTACAAGTGGGGGTTTCCATTCTCTTTGTCCGTGAGGTACGGTGGAAATACGCTTCTTCTGAGAGAACCCAAGGATCTACTAAACTTCCTGAAAGCGCTAAATCTTCAGAATTTATATCTACATGAATGGTGTGATCTACATGAGACCATGATCCTGCCGCCTCCCAGCTATGTCTCGAGACCAAGACCTGAAGAAACAGAGGACGTCAGGAGTTCGGACCAGCCACCCCAACCGCAAAGAGAGAGGGAGAAGAAGACGCAGAGGAACCAACAGCCAAGGCCGCGCTGAAGACCAGGATGTGACGCTGTCTTCTGAATAAGTTGTCGGTGATATGTTATTTGTGTAATGCATATTTCTCTCCTTGAGTAGCAATACTGTTAGATAGTTCTATCTAGTTAGTTATTTGTCAAAATTCTTAGTCGTAAGGACCATACGTAGATACTTGGATAGACTTCGTTAAAATGTTTCTTTCTAGTCTGGCGAATGTGTTAGATTTTTCTCTTGAGCTTACTACAAGAATTTGTTTTTGGTTAGTTTAAATACTTCAAAACCCGAAATTCGTATGGGTTTTGAGCAATATAGGAGTATTCATTTGAATAAATAATTCCCTAACAAGGTTATTTTGAGGATGTTTTATGGGATATCCTCATTACACCATATTTTTAATTCCTCCAAAATTGTCATTTGATGTCATATAGGCCTGGACACTCACGGTTTCTTTTAGGCCCATCAGAGCGTCAACTCACCGACCCCATAGTTTGTCTTGCTTACCAAGACTTGGTGACAAATTGTCACAAATTGACCCCCGCGTTTAGTTCACGCTTTTTTTGTTAGTTTAGATTTTTTGTTTAATTCATCAGATTGATTCGATTGTATATCTTGTTAAGTACTCAATCTATTTTTTTTTCTTTCCCTTTTTCCATTTTTATTTAGTTCTTCCTCCCTTCTCAATTCACCTGCGGTTGTGGTCACGAAAGTCCTTGGCAACACAGAGTACGTTCCTGAAGGACCAAAGTAAAGAACACATCACTGATATTGACGTCTGTATACACTCACGATCACGATGACAGACATTACAATAACCACATTAAACGTCAACGGGTTTAATACTCCCGAAAAACGTTCTAATGTCTTATATTCACTACACAAGAGAAAGTCACACATAGTCATGCTTCAAGAAACACACTTTAAAATAGATAAAACCCCTGATTTAGGGAAAAACAGATATTTTACAACATGGTATCATGCAGCTTCTCCCGATAAAAAGACCAAGGGTGTCTCTATAGGCATCCATAAAACTCTCCCTTACAAATTTTTGGACGCAAAAATAGACAGTGAAGCCAGGTACATCTTTATTAATTGTTTAATTGCTGAAGAGACATTGACTCTGGCAAATATATATGCCCCGAACCAAAATCAGGCCAACTTTATTACAGAGACACTCGGTACGCTGCAAACATTCGCAAAGGGTCAGATAATACTTGGGGGAGATTTTAATATTCCGATGAATCCCTGGGTTGATACATCCTCGGGTAAAACGAAAACGGCCCTTAGAGAAATCAAAAGAATTAAAAAATCCCTGAGAGATCTTAAACTGTATGACTCTTGGAGAATTTCGAATCCGACGGCAAGGGATTACACGTTTTATTCTGTACCAACCAATTCTTATACTAGATTGGACTATATTTTTACCTCGCATTCAATTTTGGGCTCCCTTAAAGATGCCATTATTGGTAATATAGTCTTATCTGATCACGCACCAGTCCACACTACCTTGTCGTTTCTGCCTAAAAAGAAACCTGCTGTGATATGGAGACTAAATGAATCCCTATTAGATGACGTTGCTTGTGTAGCTGATCTCAGAAACTCCTTTGAGATTTTCGAACAAGCCCACAAAAAAGACCCTACTGCGGATGTCTTTAAATGGGAGGCATTTAAGGCCTCCGCAAGGGGTATCTTGATAGCACACGGGGCAAGGCTCAAGAAGGATAAAGCGAAAGAATTGAATGTTCTTCTATCCAAATTGAATAAATTAGAGTCGGCTCATAAAAAATCTCTGTCGCCCGAGGCGTTATTGGAATTGAATGAGACTAGAAGTAAAATAAAGGATTTAATTCATGGGCAATATAGAAGAACGGTACAAATATGTGGCAAGAGTTTTTATATCTGGAGTAATAGGCCCAGTAGATTTCTAGCTAACGCCCTTAAAAATAAGCGAAACTCAAACACTATATCTTCGATTAGAAACACAAAGGGAGTAATCACGTACAAAACTGAAGAAATCTCTGATACATTTAAAAACTTCTATGACAAGTTATATTGTCTTCCAAAGGACAATAGAGCTTCAGACTTAGCAGATACGCCTGATACTATGATAGAGTACATTAATAAAACTAAACTTCCAGAGATATCTATGGAGGAGAGTAATGAGCTAGACAAAGATTTTACATTGGAGGAGATCAAAGAGGTTGTCAAAAATCTATCCAATGGCAAATCTCCGGGCCCAGATGGATTTACGGCAAAGTTTTATAAATTATTTTCAAACGTCATATCCCCGTACCTTTTAAAAGTGTTTAATTCCATCTCCGAAACACGTAAATTCCTGCCATCATCCCTAGAAGCATTTATCACTGTAATTCCAAAAGAAGGCAAGGACACCAACTCTTGTAACAGTTACAGGCCAATTTCTTTATTAAATGTGGACACAAAAATCTATTCAAAAACCATTGCAAATAGACTCACTGGGCTCTTGGGACCTTTAGTCGATCCGGATCAGGTCGGATTTATACCAAATAGGGAAGCAAGAGACAATACGCTTAGGGCTTTTGCTCTTGCTAGTTACTCACACAATGCCAAACTCGGCACAGTCCTTCTTGCTCTTGATGCCGAAAAGGCCTTTGACCGGGTCGACTGGAGGTTTCTGGAGCTCACGTTAAAACAAATTGGATTAGGCCCAAATTTGATCACAAAAATTATGGCACTTTATAACAATCCCACCGCTAAAATAAAAGTTAATGGTACTTTGTCTCGTCCAGTACACATTAGAAATGGAACACGTCAGGGTTGCCCACTTTCTCCAATGCTCTATGTGTTATGCATGGAACATTTATTAAATTCGATCAGGAATAATCCGGATATTAAAGGTATCAGGTTAGGGAAAAGACACCATGTCTGTTCGGCCTATGCAGATGACCTACTCCTATTTATCACTCAACCACATACATCTTTACCCTCCCTATTAGCTGCTATTGAGGAATTTTCGCTCCAAAGTAATTATAAACTCAATCTGAATAAATGCGAAGCGCTTACTATTGCGTTATCAGAGGGGGAAAGGAAAAATTTAATGGAAAATTTCCCGTTTAATTGGAGAATGAAAGCACTTAGCTATTTAGGGACAAAAATAGCGACTTCCCCAGAAATTATAATAAAAGAAAACTTTGACCCCTTAATGAAAAAGATAAAAAGTGATTTTGCAAGATGGGAGGGGAAGGAGTTTTCCTGGATAGGTAGGATTAATATCCTTAAAATGAATGTGCTACCACGTTTGCTGTACCTATTTCAAGCGGTACCGGCAACTTTAAAACAGCCCTACCTATCCAGGATGAACTCGACCTTTACTAAATTTGTTTGGGCCCAAAAACCAGCTCGCATAGCCACCAAGATACTAATCAGACCCAAATTAGAGGGAGGTTTATCCCTACCTAGTTGTAAGGCATATTACCAAGCAGCCATTCTAAACAGGGTACTTGATGCATTCAAACATAGAAATGATAAATTATGGATAAAATTAGAAGCATCTATCACAAATTTTGAACCAGCAGCTATTCTATGGACCCCTAAAGATATTCTAAAAGATATAAAATCTATATATTTGTCACCACTTAGTGCCTCCATTGCATCATTAATTAATTCTCCCAAACACATGGGGTCAGAACAATTTAATCCAGATGGTCCCCTTATACCGTTAGGCAGAAATTTGAGATTCCTCCCAGCCTTACACAAAAGCTTCTTCTTAGGTATACCTACTGAAGAAAACATTACATTTCACTCACTTCTCTCTAAAAATGGGGTTAAACAGATCAATGATCTCCCTTTTAAAGAGGCTAGGGAAGCCCTCCCATCAGAAACAGTACAATTTCAATACCTACAATTGGAATCCTTTGTGGAGAGACAGAAAAATACCCTTAGACTGATGAGGAATTTATTGCCATTTGAAGAGCTATGTGTCTCCGCGTCCGCCACGTCTAAGACAGTGTCATTGATTTATAAATTATTGATATCTGGCGACGAGGAGTGTCGCCCAGAATACCTCTCAGGTTGGGAAAGGGAATTAGAGAATTCTTTCACACCCGAAGAGGTTTCTATGGCCTTACATATGACACACAAGACTTCCATCTCTTGCAAAATACAAGAGAGGAACTTCAAAATTTTGGCTAGATGGTACCTTGTACCTGCTAAATTAACTTTAATGTATCCAAGTCGTAGTGATCTCTGTTGGAGATGTGGTGGGGGCAGAGGCACTATGCTACACATATGGTGGGATTGTCCTATAGTTAAAAAATTTTGGTCAGATGTGATTGCGGTCATAAACAATATTGTAGATATTCACATAGACAATCGGCCCAAACAGGTCCTGTTATCAATGATCTCAGGACAAATAGGTAAGGTAAAGAATTCATTGGTGGGCTTTCTCCTGACGGCTGCCAGAGCGATAATCGCAAGGAAGTGGAGATCCACCTCAGCTCCTCAAATTTCTGAGTGGGTCGATGAAGTGAATATGATCCATAGGTTGGAAGAATTAGTGTCAGAAGATTTAGATACTGGGAAGAAATTCCAGGATAGATGGAATGCTTGGGGAAAATTTAAAGAATCAGAACAATTTAATTGTTTAATGAGTTCACTCCCCACTAATTACTCAACATAATTGGACTTAAAAGTATGATAATACATAGTAGTGTCCGTCCACACACATCATATAGAGGAACGTCAATATTAATTAATTGATGTCATACATCTTGGAGGTTATTGATCGTCGATTTTTTGATTCAATCTACGTCTCTGTGTTGCCAACGACAATTTATAAAGGTATGTCCTGTCTATTATCTATTATAATATGCTAACTATAATAAGGAAATAATTATATTGGGTTATTAGCCTTATGAGAACACAACCGCAATTCCTATCCCTTACCCTTATCCCTCTTTTTGGTTCACGCTTTACCCTCTCCCATTAGAAGATGGCTTCTACTTTCGTCACGTGTAAGATCACTCTAGGGGATAGTTAGAGAGTAACTAAAGGATATTTCCTGGAATTACTCCGGGACTTATGATATGAGCTTCCCCTTGACTGAGATATTACAATTTAAAATAGCAATAGATATATTTGTTTTGTTCAACTAACATATGCTTCTTTTTCCCCCGTACCCTTTTTTTTTATTTTGTTTTCCCAATTAATTCACCTTTAATATGTTTATACAGCTTTCTACATTGCTTTATTATTGAGCTTTTTGTTAACCATATATTTCTTTAATAAAAAATAAAATTTGTTAGAAAATCAACGGCGTCTCTAATTCAATTGTGTGGAGCGCATATCAGGTGGGTTTTCTCTGCCGGCTTAAGAGATACACGTGAAACTAATGCCGATCCTGGGTGCCTAGGGTGCCTGTCATCCAATCCGCACTGAATTTCATTTCTAGCACATAGCCAAAAAATCGCCCCATTGACTTACATTGGAGTGCAGAAAAGGTCATTTTTTCTCGGTCCCTTTAAGAGGTAGGAGTTAAACAAGCTTAGGTCTGCGGTGCCCAGGGGGGACCCCATCCAGCCCACACTGAGTTTCATTCCTACCACCTTAGGAAAAAAAGTCATTATTTTGAGGCTTAGAAGTCATTTCTGCAATTCCCATAGAAAATCAACGGCGTCTCTAATTCAATTGTGTGGAGCGCATATCAGGTGGGTTTTCTCTGCCGGCTTAAGAGATACACGTGAAATTAATGCCGATCCTGGGTGCCTAGGGTGCCTGTTATCCAATCCGCACTGAATTTCATTTCTAGCACATAGCCAAAAAATCGCCCCATTAACTTACATTGGAGTGCAGAAAAGGTCATTTTTTCTCGGTCCCTTTAAGAGGTAGGAGTTAAACAAGCTTAGGTCTGCGGTGCCCAGGGGGGACCCCATCCAGCCCGCACTGAGTTTCATTCCTACCACCTTAGGAAAAAAAGTCATTATTTTGAGGCTTAGAAGTCATTTCTGCAATTCCCATAGAAAATCAACGGCGTCTCTAATTCAATTGTGTGGAGCGCATATCAGGTGGGTTTTCTCTGCCGGCTTAAGAGATACACGTGAAACTAATGCCGATCCTGGGTGCCTAGGGTGCCTGTCATCCAATCCGCACTGAATTTCATTTCTAGCACATAGCCAAAAAATCGCCCCATTGACTTACATTGGAGTGCAGAAAAGGTCATTTTTTCTCAGTCCCTTTAAGAGGTAGGAGTTAAACAAGCTTAGGTCTGCGGTGCCCAGGGGGGACCCCATCCAGTCCACACTGAGTTTCATTCCTACCACCTTAGGAAAAAAAGTCATTATTTTGAGGCTTAGAAGTCATTTCTGCAATTCCCATAGAAAATCAATGGCGTCTCTATTCAATTGTGTGGAGCGCATATCAGGTGGATTTTCTCTGCCGGCTTAAGAGATACACGTGAAACTAAAGCCGATCCTGGGTGCCTAGGGTGCCTGTCATCCAATCCGCACTGAATTTCATTTCTAGCACATAGCCAAAAAATCGCTCCATTGACTTACATTGGAGTGCAGAAAATGTCATTTTTTCTCGGTCCCTTTAAGAGGTAGGAGTTAAACAAGCTTAGGTCTGCGGTGCCCAGGGGGGACCCCATCCAGCCCGCACTGAGTTTCATTCCTACCACCTTAGGAAAAAAAGTCATTATTTTGAGGCTTAGAAGTCATTTCTGCAATTCCCATAGAAAATCAACGGCGTCTCTAATTCAATTGTGTGGAGCGCATATCAGGTGGGTTTTCTCTGCCGGCTTAAGAGATACACGTGAAACTAAAGCCGATCCTGGGTGCCTAGGGTGCCTGTCATCCAATCCGCACTGAATTTCATTTCTAGCACATAGCCAAAAAATCGCCCCCTTGACTTACATTGGAGTGCAGAAAAGGTCATTTTTTCTCGGTCCCTTTAAGAGGTAGGAGTTAAACAAGCTTAGGTCTGCGGTGCCCAGGGGGGACCCCATCCAGCCCGCACTGAGTTTCATTCCTACCACCTTAGGAAAAAAAGTCATTATTTTGAGGCTTAGAAGTCATTTCTGCAATTCCCATAGAAAATCAACGGCGTCTCTAATTCAATTGTGTGGAGCGCATATCAGGTGGGTTTTCTCTGCCGGCTTAAGAGATACATGTGAAACTAATGCCGATCCTGGGTGCCTAGGGTGCCTGTCATCCAATCCGCACTGAATTTCATTTCTAGCACATAGCCAAAAAATCGCCCCATTGACTTACATTGGAGTGCAGAAAAGGTCATTTTTTCTCGGTCCCGTTAAGAGGTAGGAGTTAAACAAGCTTAGGTCTGCGGTGCCCAGGGGGGACCCCATCCAGCCCACACTGAGTTTCATTCCTACCACCTTAGGAAAAAAAGTCATTATTTTGAGGCTTAGAAGTCATTTCTGCAATTCCCATAGAAAATCAACGGCCTTATTTTGACAAATAACTAACTAGATAGAACTATCTAACAGTATTGCTACTCAAGGAGAGAAATATGCATTACACAAATAACATATCACCGACAACTTATTCAGAAGACAGCGTCACATCCTGGTCTTCAGCGCGGCCTTGGCTGTTGGTTCCTCTGCGTCTTCTTCTCCCTCTCTCTTTGCGGTTGGGGTGGCTGGTCCGAACTCCTGACGTCCTCTGTTTCTTCAGGTCTTGGTCTCGAGACATAGCTGGGAGGCGGCAGGATCATGGTCTCATGTAGATCACACCATTCATGTAGATATAAATTCTGAAGATTTAGCGCTTTCAGGAAGTTTAGTAGATCCTTGGGTTCTCTCAGAAGAAGCGTATTTCCACCGTACCTCACGGACAAAGAGAATGGAAACCCCCACTTGTACTGGATATTGAGCTCCTGCAGTTTTTGCGTGAGTGGTCTGAGAGTAGCTCTCTGTCTCAGGGTCAGTAGTGACAGGTCTGTAAAAAGCTGGATCCTAGCACCATTGAAATCAATGTTATGGATTTCCCTCGCCTTCCTCATGATGTCTTCTTTAAGCGTATAATAGTGCACTCTACATATAGTGTCTCTGGGTCTCCTTGAATCTTTTCCCTTTGGTTTTAGAGCTCTATGCACTCTATCCAACTCAATATGGGCGTCAAGAGGTCTTCCCAAGATCTTATTAAAAAGTGAGGTAACAGCTCCATATAGTTCCGCTGTCTTGACTTCCTCTGGTAACCCTCTAATCCTTACATTGTTGCGACGACTCCTATTTTCAACGTCATCAAGCCTGAGGGTTATCATCTTTTGGGAAATTTTCAATGATTCCGTCACAAATGACAATTCTCTTATTTTGTCGTCATGTTTCAATTGGACCTTCTCGAGACCCACAGCTTTCTTTTCCAAGGTCTTAACTTTGTCGTGCACTACGCCAAGATCCCTTTGCCACGATGCCTTGAGTTCTTTCCCCAAATTAGTCAGGTCCTGCTTAGAAGGGATTAGTGACAACAGCGCCTGTAATTCAGGATGCCCCTGTAGTGCCTTTAGAGCATTTTCCGAAGCTGCTGATTTCATAGGCATATTTGGCGTGGGGTTAAGTACTATTGAGTTTGCAGAAGAAGCCGAAGATTCATCAGAGGAAGACATATCATGCGCATAAAACGACTTATTCAAATCCAATTTATTTGGCGTTTTCAAAAGCTTCCTCTTAATTGGTGGAAGAATTTCCTCATCTGACTCATTCGGGGTTAAATACCCTTCCGAAACATCAGAATCCTGTGAACCTCTCTTATATTGCGCAGGTTTGTGTGAGACGGAGGAATCTTGCCCCATATTACTACTTACATTTCTAGGTCGGGTCACTTCCATATTTTCAGTCTCCTCTTGATTGCTCACATTAGTCTGCATGGCTAATAGAGCAGGAGACTCAGTGGCAGACACAATGACCTTATATGGCTCTTTTTTATTAGCTTCCTCCAATATGGCCGACTGTACTCTTTTCAATGGGGCCGACTTCCCTGGCATTTCATTATCATTAGCAGGGCTTATATTATACTTGGATGGCTGCCTGGGCATTTGTGGATCCCACTTTATAGATATATAACTTTTTTGGGCTAATGCAGTCACATCCTCATTAATAATTTGTGCCTCTCTCCCTCCTGCCCCATCCAAGATGGCCGCCACCCCTGCACTTAAAGCAGCCTTTGCAGACCAGTTATCAGGGATCCCCTGCACTGCTGCAATTGAATCTGGGGTCTTACGGGGCACTGCGGGATCCCTACTCACAGTCTCCGTCTTCTTCATTGCAGCCGGGTCCTTCTCTGCTCGCCGCCCGGTCTCTGCACTCTGCCTCGGGGAATCCAAGATGGCCGCCGCAGCTGCATGCTCGGAGCTGCGGCCGGTCTTTTCCATCAGGTCTCCCTCCTGCCGCTCCGATCTTCCAGCGGCCGCGCTCAGATTCATCCCTGATGTCTCCTTTCCCTTACTCTTCTTGTCGGACTTCTTACTGTCCGACATGCTGGCTCTGTGTCCTCCGGTAGCTGAGGCCATTGACGGAGCTCCGCTCACCCGCTGCGGATCATCAGAGCGCCAAGCCCCGCCTCCCGCCGTTGATTTTCTATGGGAATTGCAGAAATGACTTCTAAGCCTCAAAATAATGACTTTTTTTCCTAAGGTGGTAGGAATGAAACTCAGTGCGGGCTGGATGGGGTCCCCCCTGGGCACCGCAGACCTAAGCTTGTTTAACTCCTACCTCTTAAAGGGACCGAGAAAAAATGACATTTTCTGCACTCCAATGTAAGTCAATGGGGCGATTTTTTGGCTATGTGCTAGAAATGAAATTCAGTGCGGATTGGATGACAGGCACCCTAGGCACCCAGGATCGGCTTTAGTTTCACGTGTATCTCTTAAGCCGGCAGAGAAAACCCACCTGATATGCGCTCCACACAATTGAATTAGAGACGCCGTTGATTTTCTATGGGAATTGCAGAAATGACTTCTAAGCCTCAAAATAATGACTTTTTTTCCTAAGGTGGTAGGAATGAAACTCAGTGCGGGCTGGATGGGGTCCCCCCTGGGCACCGCAGACCTAAGCTTGTTTAACTCCTACCTCTTAAAGGGACCGAGAAAAAATGACCTTTTCTGCACTCCAATGTAAGTCAAGGGGGCGATTTTTTGGCTATGTGCTAGAAATGAAATTCAGTGCGGATTGGATGACAGGCACCCTAGGCACCCAGGATCGGCTTTAGTTTCACGTGTATCTCTTAAGCCGGCAGAGAAAACCCACCTGATATGCGCTCCACACAATTGAATTAGAGACGCCGTTGATTTTCTATGGGAATTGCAGAAATGACTTCTAAGCCTCAAAATAATGACTTTTTTTCCTAAGGTGGTAGGAATGAAACTCAGTGAGGGCTGGATGGGGTCCCCCCTGGGCACCGCAGACCTAAGCTTGTTTAACTCCTACCTCTTAAAGGGACCGAGAAAAAATGACCTTTTCTGCACTCCAATGTAAGTCAATGGGGCGATTTTTTGGATATGTGCTAGAAATGAAATTCAGTTGAAACTTAGAGCCTAGGCCTGGATACCCTACTTGCCCAAAAGGTAAAACTTAACTTTTAATTATTGTTATAAAATATACATAAAGAAGAAAAATGTGATTATTGTGTATATACAGTGCTAGTAAAAATAGATACACACTGCTGAGTATATGATGAGATAATGAATTCAGAACAGTAATTATTTCACTGGGTCTTACAACCACTTATGAGGTTCAGGTTTATAACACTCTGGGAGGTATGTGACCTTTGCAGTTGTTATGCTGATTTATGCTATATGCGCTAGTGACACATGACTGATCTGTTTTTCATTCACTTTGAAAAAAATTTTTCCACTCTTTTTTATGTGGTTATAATTAGTAGCAAGGCGTTGTGACTCTTACGGAGGGGATTGGAAACACGATACACGATACATAACTGTCTTGTGTTTAATTACTTATAGTTGTTGAGTCAGAAATAGTGCACTTGAGATGAGTGTCACTATATTCTATAAATGATGTAAGCGGCTTGGTAACTGTAGCGCTGATTCTCCTGCTACCAGTTATACATATACCGCTTACAGTCACTTTGGATGCGGGACCAGGCTGTGAGATACGGGGGGAAGGCTTGGACCGCTGTGTCCGCTCTTAGCCTATATTCCAACCCGTAGTCAGCAAGGCTGGGTGCCCGTTATCATGGGTATCGCTACTTATAATTTTAACTCCAGTTAACTGTGGCGGTACTGAGGTGGCACTAAGCTGCTTGCGCTATTGTGCTTCTAACGGCGAATGTGCAATCGCTCGCTCTCTGATAGTCACAGCATGCTACGGCAGATGCTGATTCAGATGCTGCCGCTGGAGTACTAACCGCTCACAACGGCGGGGCTAACCGCTCACTTCAGCGAGTACTACTGGGTGAGTGGTACTAAGTATCCAATTCTCTCCGTGTCACAATTGCTACTCCCTGTCTAATGGTTCACATACTCTTCACATTATCTACTCAGTTCAGTGTGATGCTATATTAAAATTGCCTTAGCCATTCTGCTACTACTGACTAGTTTCGTCGGCTGCGCCGACTTTCTCAAAGTATGGCGTTGGCGGGCGGGGCTAAAGTGGAGGTTATATAGATGCTCCATTGAAGCCGCCCGTGATCCTAAACAGAGTGACCAATCGCGGTCTTAAGGGGAGTAGTTCATTAACGCAATATGGTGATTCAAGATGTCAGGGGCAGTCCACGGATTTAAATTTCGCGGGTGATTATCCAAACCACGCCTACGATGTTTACACTTCAAAGCGCATGCGTTAGGACTTAGATTTCATGTGGATGTTTGCTCTTAAGTGCGCATGCGATGGGACTTAGACTTCCATTATACTTTCTTGTGCTTATATGAGCGCTAAAAGCGCTGAAGAGTAAATCAAGTGTTATTATGCATATTAGTTGTACATTAAGACTCAGATCCATACGATGTTTATATTTATTTGTTCAATGATGCTTAATGTTAATTTACTCCTCCGATTCTGGAGATATGGATTTTATAGTGTGGGTGTAATAAATGAATTTGTATACAATAAAGTATGCTGTGATTTTTGCATTATTTATGCTATATTGTTATGCTGTAATTATTATCGCTATTACCAAGTATTATTATGCATATTAGTTGTATATTAGGACTCAAAAACATGCGATGTTTATATTTATTTGTTCAGTAGAAATGCTCCATGTTGATCTGCTGCTCCAATTATGGAATATGGATTTTATAGTGCGGGTGTAATAAATGAATTTGTGTGCAATGAAGTGTGCTATAGTTTTTACGTTATTTATGCAATATTATTATGCTATAATTATTATAATCGTTATTACAATAATTGCGAATATTTGTTATCTGGACTGATTCTTGACTTATCTCTTCATTTCCAGATGGCCATGATATTTTAATCCCTACGGGCAAGGCAACCCGAGTGTTCATCGCTGAACGTTTGGTAAGTATGTATCTATTATTGGTTATGAATTTATTATGTATTTTTATTATTGGTTTTCATGATTCACGTGGGAATGGCCATTTTGAACAATTTTTTGTTTGTATGTAGGAGGGTTGTTAGGGTGCAAATTTAGGATCTAAAAAGCAGATATATACACAGATCGTTTACATGTACCTAAATTAAAGAAATGGAGTAAAGGTAAAACCCTCGTTTAACCCTTGCGGGGAAAGTGTTTGTAGGCGATGTATCCACCTAGCTTCTGCCTGTAAGAGTTTCAGGTCTAAATCTCCTTTTCTAGGTCCAAGGCGTATTGCTTCGATACCCCAGAACACTAGTCCTTTGGGGTTTCCATTATGAAAATCGTTAATATGGCGTGCTACGCTGGTTTCCGTTTTTGTTTTGATATTGCTTAGATGGGAGCTGATGCGATTTTTAAAAAGGCTGAATTGTTTTCCCGACATAAAGCAAGTCACAGGGACATTTGGCTGCGTATACTATGCCTCTAGTCTGGCAGTTAATGAATTGTCTTATGGTATAAATTTTCTGGTCTATTGGGTTGGTAAAAGTCTTCATTTTCGGTACATGTTTACAATGGACACATGAGCCACATGGGTAGGAGCCTTTTATATCAGATTTGAGCCATGTGGTTGATGAATTATCTTCAGTCGTGTTGGAAAAATGACTGTGTACCAGGTGGTCTTTTAGGTTTCTTCCCCTTCTATATGTAATACTTGGGGTGTCTGAGAGAACTTCCTTCAAGTCAGGATCTGCTTGTAATACTGGCCAGTATTGTTGTATGATTTGTTTCATTTTGTGATGTGCTGAATCAAAAGTGCCTATACATCTGATGACCTTAGATGTTGGGGTCGTGTATGTGTTTTTATTGAGTAAAGTATTGCGGTCAGTAGTTCTTGCTCGATAAAAAGCCCTATGAAGAACCTTTTTGGGGTATCCTCTATTGATAAATCTTCGATATAGTACCTCGCATTCATTAAGAAATGCCTCTTCTGTAGAGCAATTTCTCCTCGCCCTGAGATATTGTCCGACTGGAATTCCTTTTTTAAGAGGGGTAGGGTGGAAGCTTTTCCACTGTAAGAAATTATTTGTGGCTGTGGTTTTACGGTAAATTTTCGTCGAAAGGTCACCATTGTCTTCAATTGAGATCGTAAGGTCCAAAAAGTTAATTTGATTAGAATGAATCTCGCTTGTTAACGTGAGTCCTATAGTGTTGGAATTGAGGTACCCTACGAATTCGTTAAAGAGCGCTACATCTCCGTCCCACAGTATTAGGACGTCATCGATGTAGCGCCCCCAGAAGAGTACATGGTCAGTGTATTGTTGGTAGTTTTCATTGAATACCTGGGTGGCTTCCCACCAGCCGAGATAGAGATTGGCATAGGTGGGAGCACAACTAGTACCCATTGCAGTCCCAGTCTTCTGAAGGTAGAATTTTTTATCAAAAATAAAGTAGTTATGAGATAGGAGAAAGTTGAGTAGTTTTAATACCAGCTTGTTGTGAGGTATGAACGTATTACCTCTACTTGATAAAAAGTATTCTACAGCATGTAAGCCATGCTCATGTTTAATACTGGTATAAAGGGCTTCTACATCTAGGCTAGCAAGCATTACTCCAGGAATTACTGATGTTTCTTGTAATTTTTTGACTGTGGCCGTGGTATCTTTGAGGTATGATGGTAGTGTTTCGACAAATGATGCTAGTACTTGATCCACATATTTACTTATGCCTTCGGTAAGGCAGCCATTGCCGGAGACAATCGGTCGTCCAGGCATAGGTACCCTTTGCTTGTGAACTTTCGGAAGGGCATAGAAGGTGGCCAACGTAGGGGTAGGATTGTAAAGGGCTTTAAATTCGAGATCTGACAATAATTTTTGGTCTTTTGCTCCAGTCAGTAGTTGCTTCAGTTCACTCAGGTATTCCTTTGAGGGGTCACCTTGCAATATTTTATATGTATTTTCATCTTGTAATAGACGTAGGCACATTTGTCTGTAGTCATCTTTTTCCATGATTACCAAATTCCCTCCCTTATCCGAGGGTTTTATTTCAATTAGTTGATTTTGAGTAAGATCTTTTAATGCTTTGTTTTCTTGATGGGTTAAGTTCATAGCACCTTTGGAAATTTTTGTCTCAGTTTTTTGTATATCATTGCAGACTAGGTTCACAAACTTATCTATATTATGAAATGTCACCAATGATGGTGTGAATAGAGATTTGGGTCGTAAATTTGTGACTGGTGCTGAGAATTCATGTATTCCTGTCTCATTTTCAGTTTGGAGATCAAACAGAGCTTCAATTGCTTCTCTTTCTCTTATTGATAGATTAGACGGATTAGCTTGCCTGTTTTTATAAAATTTGTGAAGAGCTAGTTTCCTAGCAAAAAGATGGATATCCTTTATCCATGTAAATTTGTCAAAACGGGGGGTAGGTGTATAGGACAAACCTTTTTCCAGTATTTTAATTTCCACATCTGTAAGTGTAACAGAAGACAGGTTCAGAATTTGTGGTTTTTCATTCAATTGTATCGGGGATTTTTGTATGCCCATTGGCTGCGATCTCTGAGTTGAGCCGGGCCTAAAAAATGACTTGTGATTGGTGGTTGAATAGTAAGTGGGGCGTAATTCATTTGTTGTTGTTGTGCTTGCCCAAGTGTTGTGGTTGGTGCATTGTTTGTCGTAGTGTTGGGATGTGCAGAAGGTAAGGAAGATGTACCACATGAAGATGATGGTACAAGGTTGCCAATTTGTGTCATTGCCATTTCTTGTGATCTTTGGTATTGGGGTGCTTGATGCTGGTGCTGTGATGTTTGGTTTGGGGTCCATCCTTGATTTGTGACTTGACGTTGTGTTTGTTGTCTTTTGTTCTTTGATTTTCGTGTTTGTTTTTTAGGATAAAAGTCCCTCGCTCTCTGTCGTTGGTATCCACCACCGTCTGAAAATGTTGGGTCTTCTGTACCGGAATAGTCTGATTCCGAGTATTCTGAGTATTGATGTCTATTCGTGTTAGTGATCTCTTTGTAAACTTCTCCTGTTTCGAAGTCTCTTTTATCACGGATATATTTACGATGTTTTCGCTCCTTTATCTCTGATTGGAAGATCTCAATGTGCCGTTGTAGCCTTGTTTCGAAGTTTGTGAACTCTGGGTTAGTATTGAAAAATTGTATTTGTTGTAGCTGTGTTTCTAACTGGACTGTTAGTTTTGAGAAGACTGTTCTTTCATGCGTTAATAAATATTCTAGCATGCGTATAGAATTAGCCGTCATTAGTTGTTGCCAGCCTTTTATGAATTCGGCATCCTCTTGATGTGAGTGTGGACGAATGTTAATGCGTAGCCCTCGATATACGATTTTTTGATCAATGTAGGTTTGGAGGCTACTGATCTCCCACCATGACCTAATGTAGCTCTTGTAGGTCTTCTGTAACTCCTTGAACGCTGTGTTTATATCTATGCTGTTCAAGGGGAGATCGGCTAAAGAGAATACTTGATTGGCAGCACTTTGGAGGGTCTCTGTTGATAGTATGTTTGATAAGAAACTTGCCATAATACGTATTCGTATTTAATTGTTTAGATCGGAAACAACTTATCCACTATTGTGGGAGACAGGATCTAAAAATGAGAGGGTTGACTCTCTATGTAACTGATTGGGGTAGGTGATCCCAACCTTAAGGGAGGTATTGGTTAACAGTTGAAACTTAGAGCCTAGGCCTGGATACCCTACTTGCCCAAAAGGTAAAACTTAACTTTTAATTATTGTTATAAAATATACATAAAGAAGAAAAATGTGATTATTGTGTATATACAGTGCTAGTAAAAATAGATACACACTGCTGAGTATATGATGAGATAATGAATTCAGAACAGTAATTATTTCACTGGGTCTTACAACCACTTATGAGGTTCAGGTTTATAACACTCTGGGAGGTATGTGACCTTTGCAGTTGTTATGCTGATTTATGCTATATGCGCTAGTGACACATGACTAATCTGTTTTTCATTCACTTTGAAAAAATTTTTTCCACTCTTTTTTATGTGGTTATAATTAGTAGCAAGGCGTTGTGACTCTTACAGAGGGGATTGGAAACACGATACACGATACATAACTGTCTTGTGTTTAATTACTTATAGTTGTTGAGTCAGAAATAGTGCACTTGAGATGAGTGTCACTATATTCTATAAATGATGTAAGCGGCTTGGTAACTGTAGCGCTGATTCTCCTGCTACCAGTTATACATATACCGCTTACAGTCACTTTGGATGCGGGACCAGGCTGTGAGATACGGGGGGAAGGCTTGGACCGCTGTGTCCGCTCTTAGCCTATATTCCAACCCGTAGTCAGCAAGGCTGGGTGCCCGTTATCATGGGTATCGCTACTTATAATTTTAACTCCAGTTAACTGTGGCGGTACTGAGGTGGCACTAAGCTGCTTGCGCTATTGTGCTTCTAACGGCAAATGTGCAATCGCTCGCTCTCTGATAGTCACAGCATGCTACGGCAGATGCTGATTCAGATGCTGCCGCTGGAGTACTAACCGCTCACAACGGCGGGGCTAACCGCTCACTTCAGCGAGTACTACTGGGTGAGTGGTACTAAGTATCCAATTCTCTCCGTGTCACAATTGCTACTCCCTGTCTAATGGTTCACATACTCTTCACATTATCTACTCAGTTCAGTGTGATGCTATATTAAAATTGCCTTAGCCATTCTGCTACTACTGACTAGTTTCGTCGGCTGCGCCGACTTTCTCAAAGTATGGCGTTGGCGGATTGGATGACAGGCACCCTAGGCACCCAGGATCGGCTTTAGTTTCACGTGTATCTCTTAAGCCGGCAGAGAAAACCCACCTGATATGCGCTCCACACAATTGAATTAGAGAGAAAAAAAGTCATTATTTTGAGGCTTAGAAGTCATTTCTGCAATTCCCATAGAAAATCAACGGCGTCTCTAATTCAATTGTGTGGAGCGCATATCAGGTGGGTTTTCTCTGCCGGCTTAAGAGATACACGTGAAACTAAAGCCGATCCTGGGTGCCTAGGGTGCCTGTCATCCAATCCGCACTGAATTTCATTTCTAGCACATAGCCAAAAAATCGCCCCATTGACTTACATTGGAGTGCAGAAAATGTCATTTTTTCTCGGTCCCTTTAAGAGGTAGGAGTTAAACAAGCTTAGGTCTGCGGTGCCCAGGGGGGACCCCATCCAGCCCGCACTGAGTTTCATTCCTACCACCTTAGGAAAAAAAGTCATTATTTTGAGGCTTAGAAGTCATTTCTGCAATTCCCATAGAAAATCAACGGCGTCTCTAATTCAATTGTGTGGAGCGCATATCAGGTGGGTTTTCTCTGCCGGCTTAAGAGATACACGTGAAACTAAAGCCGATCCTGGGTGCCTAGGGTGCCTGTCATCCAATCCGCACTGAATTTCATTTCTAGCACATAGCCAAAAAATCGCCCCATTGACTTACATTGGAGTGCAGAAAAGGTCATTTTTTCTCGGTCCCTTTAAGAGGTAGGAGTTAAACAAGCTTAGGTCTGCGGTGCCCAGGGGGGACCCCATCCAGCCCACACTGAGTTTCATTCCTACCACCTTAGGAAAAAAAGTCATTATTTTGAGGCTTAGAAGTCATTTCTGCAATTCCCATAGAAAATCAATGGCGTCTCTATTCAATTGTGTGGAGCGCATATCAGTTGGATTTTCTCTGCCGGCTTAAGAGATACACGTGAAACTAAAGCCGATCCTGGGTGCCTAGGGTGCCTGTCATCCAATCCGCACTGAATTTCATTTCTAGCACATAGCCAAAAAATCGCCCCATTGACTTACATTGGAGTGCAGAAAATGTCATTTTTTCTCGGTCCCTTTAAGAGGTAGGAGTTAAACAAGCTTAGGTCTGCGGTGCCCAGGGGGGACCCCATCCAGCCCACACTGAGTTTCATTCCTACCACCTTAGGAAAAAAAGTCATTATTTTGAGGCTTAGAAGTCATTTCTGCAATTCCCATAGAAAATCAATGGCGTCTCTATTCAATTGTGTGGAGCGCATATCAGGTGGATTTTCTCTGCCGCCTTAAGAGATACACGTGAAACTAAAGCCGATCCTGGGTGCCTAGGGTGCCTGTCATCCAATCCGCACTGAATTTCATTTCTAGCACATAGCCAAAAAATCGCCCCATTGACTTACATTGGAGTGCAGAAAAGGTCATTTTTTCTCGGTCCCTTTAAGAGGTAGGAGTTAAACAAGCTTAGGTCTGCGGTGCCCAGGGGGGACCCCATCCAGCCCACACTGAGTTTCATTCCTACCACCTTAGGAAAAAAAGTCATTATTTTGAGGCTTAGAAGTCATTTCTGCAATTCCCATAGAAAATCAATGGCGTCTCTATTCAATTGTGTGGAGCGCATATCAGGTGGATTTTCTCTGCCGCCTTAAGAGATACACGTGAAACTAAAGACTATCCTGGGTGCCTAGGGTGCCTGTAATCCAATCCGCACTGAATTTCATTTCTAGCACATAGCCAAAAAATCGCCCTATTGACTTACATTGGAGTGCAGAAAAGGTCATTTTTTCTCGGTCCCTTTAAGAGGTAGGAGTTAAACAAGCTTAGGTCTGCGGTGCCCAGGGGGGACCCCATCCAGCCCGCACTGAGTTTCATTCCTACCACCTTAGGAAAAAAAGTCATTATTTTGAGGCTTAGAAGTCATTTCTGCAATTCCCATAGAAAATCAACGGCGTCTCTAATTCAATTGTGTGGAGCGCATATCAGGTGGGTTTTCTCTGCTGGCTTAAGAGATACACGTGAAACTAAAGCCTATCCTGGGTGCCTAGGGTGCCTGTAATCCAATCCGCACTGAATTTCATTTCTAGCACATAGCCAAAAAATCGCCCCATTGACTTACATTGGAGTGCAGAAAAGGTCATTTTTTCTCGGTCCCTTTAAGAGGTAGGAGTTAAACAAGCTTAGGTCTGCGGTGCCCAGGGGGGACCCCATCCAGCCCGCACTGAGTTTCATTCCTACCACCTTAGGAAAAAAAGTCATTATTTTGAGGCTTAGAAGTCATTTCTGCAATTCCCATAGAAAATCAACGGCGTCTCTAATTCAATTGTGTGGAGCGCATATCAGGTGGGTTTTCTCTGCCGGCTTAAGAGATACACGTGAAACTAAAGCCGATCCTGGGTGCCTAGGGTGCCTGTCATCCAATCCGCACTGAATTTCATTTCTAGCACATAGCCAAAAAATCGCCCCATTGACTTACATTGGAGTGCAGAAAATGTCATTTTTTCTCGGTCCCTTTAAGAGGTAGGAGTTAAACAAGCTTAGGTCTGCGGTGCCCAGGGGGGACCCCATCCAGCCCACACTGAGTTTCATTCCTACCACCTTAGGAAAAAAAGTCATTATTTTGAGGCTTAGAAGTCATTTCTGCAATTCCCATAGAAAATCAATGGCGTCTCTATTCAATTGTGTGGAGCGCATATCAGGTGGATTTTCTCTGCCGCCTTAAGAGATACACGTGAAACTAAAGCCGATCCTGGGTGCCTAGGGTGCCTGTCATCCAATCCGCACTGAATTTCATTTCTAGCACATAGCCAAAAAATCGCCCCATTGACTTACATTGGAGTGCAGAAAAGGTCATTTTTTCTCGGTCCCTTTAAGAGGTAGGAGTTAAACAAGCTTAGGTCTGCGGTGCCCAGGGGGGACCCCATCCAGCCCACACTGAGTTTCATTCCTACCACCTTAGGAAAAAAAGTCATTATTTTGAGGCTTAGAAGTCATTTCTGCAATTCCCATAGAAAATCAATGGCGTCTCTATTCAATTGTGTGGAGCGCATATCAGGTGGATTTTCTCTGCCGCCTTAAGAGATACACGTGAAACTAAAGCCTATCCTGGGTGCCTAGGGTGCCTGTAATCCAATCCGCACTGAATTTCATTTCTAGCACATAGCCAAAAAATCGCCCTATTGACTTACATTGGAGTGCAGAAAAGGTCATTTTTTCTCGGTCCCTTTAAGAGGTAGGAGTTAAACAAGCTTAGGTCTGCGGTGCCCAGGGGGGACCCCATCCAGCCCGCACTGAGTTTCATTCCTACCACCTTAGGAAAAAAAAGTCATTATTTTGAGGCTTAGAAGTCATTTCTGCAATTCCCATAGAAAATCAACGGCGTCTCTAATTCAATTGTGTGGAGCGCATATCAGGTGGGTTTTCTCTGCTGGCTTAAGAGATACACGTGAAACTAAAGCCTATCCTGGGTGCCTAGGGTGCCTGTAATCCAATCCGCACTGAATTTCATTTCTAGCACATAGCCAAAAAATCGCCCCATTGACTTACATTGGAGTGCAGAAAAGGTCATTTTTTCTCGGTCCCTTTAAGAGGTAGGAGTTAAACAAGCTTAGGTCTGCGGTGCCCAGGGGGGACCCCATCCAGCCCACACTGAGTTTCATTCCTACCACCTTAGGAAAAAAAGTCATTATTTTGAGGCTTAGAAGTCATTTCTGCAATTCCCATAGAAAATCAACGGCGTCTCTAATTCAATTGTGTGGAGCGCATATCAGGTGGGTTTTCTCTGCCGGCTTAAGAGATACACGTGAAACTAAAGCCGATCCTGGGTGCCTAGGGTGCCTGTCATCCAATCCGCACTGAATTTCATTTCTAGCACATAGCCAAAAAATCGCCCCATTGACTTACATTGGAGTGCAGAAAAGGTCATTTTTTCTCGGTCCCTTTAAGAGGTAGGAGTTAAACAAGCTTAGGTCTGCGGTGCCCAGGGGGGACCCCATCCAGCCCACACTGAGTTTCATTCCTACCACCTTAGGAAAAAAAGTCATTATTTTGAGGCTTAGAAGTCATTTCTGCAATTCCCATAGAAAATCAATGGCGTCTCTATTCAATTGTGTGGAGCGCATATCAGGTGGATTTTCTCTGCCGCCTTAAGAGATACACGTGAAACTAAAGCCTATCCTGGGTGCCTAGGGTGCCTGTAATCCAATCCGCACTGAATTTCATTTCTAGCACATAGCCAAAAAATCGCCCTATTGACTTACATTGGAGTGCAGAAAAGGTCATTTTTTCTCGGTCCCTTTAAGAGGTAGGAGTTAAACAAGCTTAGGTCTGCGGTGCCCAGGGGGGACCCCATCCAGCCCGCACTGAGTTTCATTCCTACCACCTTAGGAAAAAAAAGTCATTATTTTGAGGCTTAGAAGTCATTTCTGCAATTCCCATAGAAAATCAACGGCGTCTCTAATTCAATTGTGTGGAGCGCATATCAGGTGGGTTTTCTCTGCTGGCTTAAGAGATACACGTGAAACTAAAGCCTATCCTGGGTGCCTAGGGTGCCTGTAATCCAATCCGCACTGAATTTCATTTCTAGCACATAGCCAAAAAATCGCCCCATTGACTTACATTGGAGTGCAGAAAAGGTCATTTTTTCTCGGTCCCTTTAAGAGGTAGGAGTTAAACAAGCTTAGGTCTGCGGTGCCCAGGGGGGACCCCATCCAGCCCGCACTGAGTTTCATTCCTACCACCTTAGGAAAAAAAGTCATTATTTTGAGGCTTAGAAGTCATTTCTGCAATTCCCATAGAAAATCAACGGCGTCTCTAATTCAATTGTGTGGAGCGCATATCAGGTGGGTTTTCTCTGCCGGCTTAAGAGATACACGTGAAACTAAAGCCGATCCTGGGTGCCTAGGGTGCCTGTCATCCAATCCGCACTGAATTTCATTTCTAGCACATAGCCAAAAAATCGCCCCATTGACTTACATTGGAGTGCAGAAAAGGTCATTTTTTCTCGGTCCCTTTAAGAGGTAGGAGTTAAACAAGCTTAGGTCTGCGGTGCCCAGGGGGGACCCCATCCAGCCCACACTGAGTTTCATTCCTACCACCTTAGGAAAAAAAGTCATTATTTTGAGGCTTAGAAGTCATTTCTGCAATTCCCATAGAAAATCAATGGCGTCTCTATTCAATTGTGTGGAGCGCATATCAGGTGGATTTTCTCTGCCGCCTTAAGAGATACACGTGAAACTAAAGCCGATCCTGGGTGCCTAGGGTGCCTGTCATCCAATCCGCACTGAATTTCATTTCTAGCACATAGCCAAAAAATCGCCCCATTGACTTACATTGGAGTGCAGAAAAGGTCATTTTTTCTCGGTCCCTTTAAGAGGTAGGAGTTAAACAAGCTTAGGTCTGCGGTGCCCAGGGGGGACCCCATCCAGCCCACACTGAGTTTCATTCCTACCACCTTAGGAAAAAAAGTCATTATTTTGAGGCTTAGAAGTCATTTCTGCAATTCCCATAGAAAATCAACTGGCGTCTCTATTCAATTGTGTGGAGCGCATATCAGGTGGATTTTCTCTGCCGGCTTAAGAGATACACGTGAAACTAAAGCCGATCCTGGGTGCCTAGGGTGCCTGTCATCCAATCCGCACTGAATTTCATTTCTAGCACATAGCCAAAAAATCGCCCCATTGACTTACATTGGAGTGCAGAAAAGGTCATTTTTTCTCGGTCCCTTTAAGAGGTAGGAGTTAAACAAGCTTAGGTCTGCGGTGCCCAGGGGGGACCCCATCCAGCCCACACTGAGTTTCATTCCTACCACCTTAGGAAAAAAAGTCATTATTTTGAGGCTTAGAAGTCATTTCTGCAATTCCCATAGAAAATCAATGGCGTCTCTATTCAATTGTGTGGAGCGCATATCAGGTGGATTTTCTCTGCCGGCTTAAGAGATACACGTGAAACTAAAGCCGATCCTGGGTGCCTAGGGTGCCTGTCATCCAATCCGCACTGAATTTCATTTCTAGCACATAGCCAAAAAATCGCCCCATTGACTTACATTGGAGTGCAGAAAAGGTCATTTTTTTCTCGGTCCCTTTAAGAGGTAGGAGTTAAACAAGCTTAGGTCTGCGGTGCCCAGGGGGGACCCCATCCAGCCCACACTGAGTTTCATTCCTACCACCTTAGGAAAAAAAGTCATTATTTTGAGGCTTAGAAGTCATTTCTGCAATTCCCATAGAAAATCAATGGCGTCTCTATTCAATTGTGTGGAGCGCATATCAGGTGGATTTTCTCTGCCGGCTTAAGAGATACACGTGAAACTAAAGCCGATCCTGGGTGCCTAGGGTGCCTGTCATCCAATCCGCACTGAATTTCATTTCTAGCACATAGCCAAAAAATCGCCCCATTGACTTACATTGGAGTGCAGAAAAGGTCATTTTTTCTCGGTCCCTTTAAGAGGTAGGAGTTAAACAAGCTTAGGTCTGCGGTGCCCAGGGGGGACCCCATCCAGCCCACACTGAGTTTCATTCCTACCACCTTAGGAAAAAAAGTCATTATTTTGAGGCTTAGAAGTCATTTCTGCAATTCCCATAGAAAATCAATGGCGTCTCTATTCAATTGTGTGGAGCGCATATCAGGTGGATTTTCTCTGCCGGCTTAAGAGATACACGTGAAACTAAAGCCGATCCTGGGTGCCTAGGGTGCCTGTCATCCAATCCGCACTGAATTTCATTTCTAGCACATAGCCAAAAAATCGCCCCATTGACTTACATTGGAGTGCAGAAAAGGTCATTTTTTCTCGGTCCCTTTAAGAGGTAGGAGTTAAACAAGCTTAGGTCTGCGGTGCCCAGGGGGGACCCCATCCAGCCCGCACTGAGTTTCATTCCTACCACCTTAGGAAAAAAAGTCATTATTTTGAGGCTTAGAAGTCATTTCTGCAATTCCCATAGAAAATCAACGGCGTCTCTAATTCAATTGTGTGGAGCGCATATCAGGTGGGTTTTCTCTGCCGGCTTAAGAGATACACGTGAAACTAAAGCCGATCCTGGGTGCCTAGGGTGCCTGTCATCCAATCCGCACTGAATTTCATTTCTAGCACATAGCCAAAAAATCGCCCCATTGACTTACATTGGAGTGCAGAAAAGGTCATTTTTTCTCGGTCCCTTTAAGAGGTAGGAGTTAAACAAGCTTAGGTCTGCGGTGCCCAGGGGGGACCCCATCCAGCCCGCACTGAGTTTCATTCCTACCACCTTAGGAAAAAAAGTCATTATTTTGAGGCTTAGAAGTCATTTCTGCAATTCCCATAGAAAATCAACGGCGTCTCTATTCAATTGTGTGGAGCGCATATCAGGTGGGATTTTCTCTGCCGGCTTAAGAGATACACGTGAAACTAAAGCCGATCCTGGGTGCCTAGGGTGCCTGTCATCCAATCCGCACTGAATTTCATTTCTAGCACATAGCCAAAAAATCGCCCCATTGACTTACATTGGAGTGCAGAAAAGGTCATTTTTTCTCGGTCCCTTTAAGAGGTAGGAGTTAAACAAGCTTAGGTCTGCGGTGCCCAGGGGGGACCCCATCCAGCCCGCACTGAGTTTCATTCCTACCACCTTAGGAAAAAAAGTCATTATTTTGAGGCTTAGAAGTCATTTCTGCAATTCCCATAGAAAATCAATGTCGTCTCTATTCAATTGTGTGGAGCGCATATCAGGTGGATTTTCTCTGCCGGCTTAAGAGATACACGTGAAACTAAAGCCTATCCTGGGTGCCTAGGGTGCCTGTCATCCAATCCGCACTGAATTTCATTTCTAGCACATAGCCAAAAAATCGCCCCATTGACTTACATTGGAGTGCAGAAAAGGTCATTTTTTCTCGGTCCCTTTAAGAGGTAGGAGTTAAACAAGCTTAGGTCTGCGGTGCCCAGGGGGGACCCCATCCAGCCCGCACTGAGTTTCATTCCTACCACCTTAGGAAAAAAAAGTCATTATTTTGAGGCTTAGAAGTCATTTCTGCAATTCCCATAGAAAATCAACGGCGTCTCTAATTCAATTGTGTGGAGCGCATATCAGGTGGGTTTTCTCTGCCGGCTTAAGAGATACACGTGAAACTAAAGCCGATCCTGGGTGCCTAGGGTGCCTGTCATCCAATCCGCACTGAATTTCATTTCTAGCACATAGCCAAAAAATCGCCCCATTGACTTACATTGGAGTGCAGAAAAGGTCATTTTTTCTCGGTCCCTTTAAGAGGTAGGAGTTAAACAAGCTTAGGTCTGCGGTGCCCAGGGGGGACCCCATCCAGCCCGCACTGAGTTTCATTCCTACCACCTTAGGAAAAAAAGTCATTATTTTGAGGCTTAGAAGTCATTTCTGCAATTCCCATAGAAAATCAACGGCGTCTCTATTCAATTGTGTGGAGCGCATATCAGGTGGGTTTTCTCTGCCGGCTTAAGAGATACACGTGAAACTAAAGCCTGATCCTGGGTGCCTAGGGTGCCTGTCATCCAATCCGCACTGAATTTCATTTCTAGCACATAGCCAAAAAATCGCCCCATTGACTTACATTGGAGTGCAGAAAAGGTCATTTTTTCTCGGTCCCTTTAAGAGGTAGGAGTTAAACAAGCTTAGGTCTGCGGTGCCCAGGGGGGACCCCATCCAGCCCGCACTGAGTTTCATTCCTACCACCTTAGGAAAAAAAGTCATTATTTTGAGGCTTAGAAGTCATTTCTGCAATTCCCATAGAAAATCAACTGGCGTCTCTATTCAATTGTGTGGAGCGCATATCAGGTGGTTTTCTCTGCCGGCTTAAGAGATACACGTGAAACTAAAGCCGATCCTGGGTGCCTAGGGTGCCTGTCATCCAATCCGCACTGAATTTCATTTCTAGCACATAGCCAAAAAATCGCCCCATTGACTTACATTGGAGTGCAGAAAAGGTCATTTTTTCTCGGTCCCTTTAAGAGGTAGGAGTTAAACAAGCTTAGGTCTGCGGTGCCCAGGGGGGACCCCATCCAGCCCGCACTGAGTTTCATTCCTACCACCTTAGGAAAAAAAGTCATTATTTTGAGGCTTAGAAGTCATTTCTGCAATTCCCATAGAAAATCAACGGCGTCTCTAATTCAATTGTGTGGAGCGCATATCAGGTGGGTTTTCTCTGCCGGCTTAAGAGATACACGTGAAACTAAAGCCGATCCTGGGTGCCTAGGGTGCCTGTCATCCAATCCGCACTGCATTTCATTTCTAGCACATAGCCAAAAAATCGCCCCATTGACTTACATTGGAGTGCAGAAAAGGTCATTTTTTCTCGGTCCCTTTAAGAGGTAGGAGTTAAACAAGCTTAGGTCTGCGGTGCCCAGGGGGGACCCCATCCAGCCCGCACTGAGTTTCATTCCTACCACCTTAGGAAAAAAAGTCATTATTTTGAGGCTTAGAAGTCATTTCTGCAATTCCCATAGAAAATCAACGGCGTCTCTATTCAATTGTGTGGAGCGCATATCAGGTGGGTTTTCTCTGCCGGCTTAAGAGATACACGTGAAACTAAAGCTGATCCTGGGTGCCTAGGGTGCCTGTCATCCAATCCGCACTGCATTTCATTTCTAGCACATAGCCAAAAAATCGCCCCATTGACTTGCATTGGAGTGCAGAAAAGGTCATTTTTTCTCGGTCCCTTTAAGAGGTAGGAGTTAAACAAGCTTAGGTCTGCGGTGCCCAGGGGGGACCCCATCCAGCCCGCACTGAGTTTCATTCCTACCACCTTAGGAAAAAAAGTCATTATTTTGAGGCTTAGAAGTCATTTCTGCAATTCCCATAGAAAATCAACGGCGTCTCTATTCAATTGTGTGGAGCGCATATCAGGTGGGTTTTCTCTGCCGGCTTAAGAGATACACGTGAAACTAAAGCTGATCCTGGGTGCCTAGGGTGCCTGTCATCCAATCCGCACTGAATTTCATTTCTAGCACATAGCCAAAAAATCGCCCCATTGACTTACATTGGAGTGCAGAAAAGGTCATTTTTTTCTCGGTCCCTTTAAGAGGTAGGAGTTAAACAAGCTTAGGTCTGCGGTGCCCAGGGGGGACCCCATCCAGCCCGCACTGAGTTTCATTCCTACCACCTTAGGAAAAAAAGTCATTATTTTGAGGCTTAGAAGTCATTTCTGCAATTCCCATAGAAAATCAACGGCGTCTCTAATTCAATTGTGTGGAGCGCATATCAGGTGGGTTTTCTCTGCCGGCTTAAGAGATACACGTGAAACTAAAGCCGATCCTGGGTGCCTAGGGTGCCTGTCATCCAATCCGCACTGCATTTCATTTCTAGCACATAGCCAAAAAATCGCCCCATTGACTTACATTGGAGTGCAGAAAAGGTCATTTTTTCTCGGTCCCTTTAAGAGGTAGGAGTTAAACAAGCTTAGGTCTGCGGTGCCCAGGGGGGACCCCATCCAGCCCGCACTGAGTTTCATTCCTACCACCTTAGGAAAAAAAAGTCATTATTTTGAGGCTTAGAAGTCATTTCTGCAATTCCCATAGAAAATCAACGGCGTCTCTATTCAATTGTGTGGAGCGCATATCAGGTGGGTTTTCTCTGCCGGCTTAAGAGATACACGTGAAACTAAAGCTGATCCTGGGTGCCTAGGGTGCCTGTCATCCAATCCGCACTGAATTTCATTTCTAGCACATAGCCAAAAAATCGCCCCATTGACTTACATTGGAGTGCAGAAAAGGTCATTTTTTCTCGGTCCCTTTAAGAGGTAGGAGTTAAACAAGCTTAGGTCTGCGGTGCCCAGGGGGGACCCCATCCAGCCCGCACTGAGTTTCATTCCTACCACCTTAGGAAAAAAAGTCATTATTTTGAGGCTTAGAAGTCATTTCTGCAATTCCCATAGAAAATCAACGGCGTCTCTATTCAATTGTGTGGAGCGCATATCAGGTGGGTTTTCTCTGCCGGCTTAAGAGATACACGTGAAACTAAAGCTGATCCTGGGTGCCTAGGGTGCCTGTCATGCAATCCGCACTGAATTTCATTTCTAGCACATAGCCAAAAATCGCCCCATTGACTTACATTGGAGTGCAGAAAAGGTCATTTTTTCTCGGTCCCTTTAAGAGGTAGGAGTTAAACAAGCTTAGGTCTGCGGTGCCCAGGGGGGACCCCATCCAGCCCGCACTGAGTTTCATTCCTACCACCTTAGGAAAAAAAAGTCATTATTTTGAGGCTTAGAAGTCATTTCTGCAATTCCCATAGAAAATCAACGGCGTCTCTAATTCAATTGTGTGGAGCGCATATCAGGTGGGTTTTCTCTGCCGGCTTAAGAGATACACGTGAAACTAAAGCCGATCCTGGGTGCCTAGGGTGCCTGTCATCCAATCCGCACTGCATTTCATTTCTAGCACATAGCCAAAAAATCGCCCCATTGACTTACATTGGAGTGCAGAAAAGGTCATTTTTTCTCGGTCCCTTTAAGAGGTAGGAGTTAAACAAGCTTAGGTCTGCGGTGCCCAGGGGAGACCCCATCCAGCCCGCACTGAGTTTCATTCCTTACCACCTTAGGAAAAAAAGTCATTATTTTGAGGCTTAGAAGTCATTTCTGCAATTCCCATAGAAAATCAACGGCGTCTCTAATTCAATTGTGTGGAGCGCATATCAGGTGGGTTTTCTCTGCCGGCTTAAGAGATACACGTGAAACTAAAGCTGATCCTGGGTGCCTAGGGTGCCTGTCATCCAATCCGCACTGAATTTCATTTCTAGCACATAGCCAAAAAATCGCCCCATTGACTTACATTGGAGTGCAGAAAAGGTCATTTTTTCTCGGTCCCTTTAAGAGGTAGGAGTTAAACAAGCTTAGGTCTGCGGTGCCCAGGGGGGACCCCATCCAGCCCGCACTGAGTTTCATTCCTACCACCTTAGGAAAAAAAAAGTCATTATTTTGAGGCTTAGAAGTCATTTCTGCAATTCCCATAGAAAATCAACGGCGTCTCTAATTCAATTGTGTGGAGCGCATATCAGGTGGGTTTTCTCTGCCGGCTTAAGAGATACACGTGAAACTAAAGCCGATCCTGGGTGCCTAGGGTGCCTGTCATCCAATCCGCACTGCATTTCATTTCTAGCACATAGCCAAAAAATCGCCCCATTGACTTACATTGGAGTGCAGAAAAGGTCATTTTTTCTCGGTCCCTTTAAGAGGTAGGAGTTAAACAAGCTTAGGTCTGCGGTGCCCAGGGGGGACCCCATCCAGCCCGCACTGAGTTTCATTCCTACCACCTTAGGAAAAAAAGTCATTATTTTGAGGCTTAGAAGTCATTTCTGCAATTCCCATAGAAAATCAACGGCGTCTCTATTCAATTGTGTGGAGCGCATATCAGGTGGGTTTTCTCTGCCGGCTTAAGAGATACACGTGAAACTAAAGCTGATCCTGGGTGCCTAGGGTGCCTGTCATCCAATCCGCAATGAATTTCATTTCTAGCACATAGCCAAAAAATCGCCCCATTGACTTGCATTGGAGTGCAGAAAAGGTTATTTTTTCTCGGTCCCTTTAAGAGGTAGGAGTTAAACAAGCTTAGGTCTGCGGTGCCCAGGGGGGACCCCATCCAGCCCGCACTGAGTTTCATTCCTACCACCTTAGGAAAAAAAGTCATTATTTTGAGGCTTAGAAGTCATTTCTGCAATTCCCATAGAAAATCAATGGCGTCTCTATTCAATTGTGTGGAGCGCATATCAGGTGGGTTTTCTCTGCCGGCTTAAGAGATACACGTGAAACTAAAGCTGATCCTGGGTGCCTAGGGTGCCTGTCATCCAATCCGCACTGAATTTCATTTCTAGCACATAGCCAAAAAATCGCCCCATTGACTTACATTGGAGTGCAGAAAAGGTCATTTTTTCTCGGTCCCTTTAAGAGGTAGGAGTTAAACAAGCTTAGGTCTGCGGTGCCCAGGGGGGACCCCATCCAGCCCGCACTGAGTTTCATTCCTACCACCTTAGGAAAAAAAGTCATTATTTTGAGGCTTAGAAGTCATTTCTGCAATTCCCATAGAAAATCAACGGCGTCTCTATTTAATTGTGTGGAGCGCATATCAGGTGGGTTTTCTCTGCCGGCTTAAGAGATACATGTGAAACTAAAGCCGATCCTGGGTGCCTAGGGTGCCTGTCATCCAATCCGCACTGCATTTCATTTCTAGCACATAGCCAAAAAATCGCCCCATTGACTTACATTGGAGTGCAGAAAAGGTCATTTTTTCTCGGTCCCTTTAAGAGGTAGGAGTTAAACAAGCTTAGGTCTGCGGTGCCCAGGGGGGACCCCATCCAGCCCGCACTGAGTTTCATTCCTACCACCTTAGGAAAAAAAAGTCATTATTTTGAGGCTTAGAAGTCATTTCTGCAATTCCCATAGAAAATCAACGGCGTCTCTATTCAATTGTGTGGAGCGCATATCAGGTGGGTTTTCTCTGCCGGCTTAAGAGATACACGTGAAACTAAAGCTGATCCTGGGTGCCTAGGGTGCCTGTCATGCAATCCGCACTGAATTTCATTTCTAGCACATAGCCCAAAAATCGCCCCATTGACTTACATTGGAGTGCAGAAAAGGTCATTTTTTCTCGGTCCCTTTAAGAGGTAGGAGTTAAACAAGCTTAGGTCTGCGGTGCCCAGGGGGGACCCCATCCAGCCCGCACTGAGTTTCATTCCTACCACCTTAGGAAAAAAAGTCATTATTTTGAGGCTTAGAAGTCATTTCTGCAATTCCCATAGAAAATCAACGGCGTCTCTAATTCAATTGTGTGGAGCGCATATCAGGTGGGTTTTCTCTGCCGGCTTAAGAGATACACGTGAAACTAAAGCCGATCCTGGGTGCCTAGGGTGCCTGTCATCCAATCCGCACTGCATTTCATTTCTAGCACATAGCCAAAAAATCGCCCCATTGACTTACATTGGAGTGCAGAAAAGGTCATTTTTTCTCGGTCCCTTTAAGAGGTAGGAGTTAAACAAGCTTAGGTCTGCGGTGCCCAGGGGGGACCCCATCCAGCCCGCACTGAGTTTCGTTCCTACCACCTTAGGAAAAAAAGTCATTATTTTGAGGCTTAGAAGTCATTTCTGCAATTCCCATAGAAAATCAACGGCGTCTCTATTCAATTGTGTGGAGCGCATATTAGGTGGGTTTTCTCTGCCGGCTTAAGAGATACACGTGGGGGGGGCGTGTCTAGCCGTCGGACCGGATGGCCGTGCTGTGAGAGAGCTCCGTCCTCACAAGCACAAAACACTAGCGACGGGACCGCAACCGCTCAGCCACAGACCCGATCGGACTTCTCATCACCCCTGGACCCTGCTATTATGGCTGGACGGGGGAAGGGTGGACAGAATCCACTAAAAATGACGGCGTTCTTTCCTCGGGCCGGATTCCAAGATGGCGCCGGCCCGAGTCGGAGAGGGAGCGCTACTGACACTGCAGCTGCAGAGAGATCGCACGGAGGTGAGCTGCTGACTACGGAGAATCGCTTCTCCCTGCTGGCCACTCTGGAGGAGGGAAATGAGGGGCTGTCACACACACCAGGCAAACAGTTAGGGGGGACGGCATCTGATTCCAGTGACAAGGAGGATTGTAATAACACATCACTGGGCTCTCCATCTCCCTTTCCTATAGACTCCTCAGTACTGGAGCCTGGCTGCAAAGACAGTGACAGGAGATCTGAAACATCCCCTGTCCTGCAGAGCTCTGACAACACTATAAACTTTCCTCCTGACGATGCACCAGTTACAATGGCCAATATAAAGCTGATGTTTTCAGCACAAAGAGGCTCCATAAAGCAGGACATTAATGATGCTATCTACCCCCTGTCCACTGCTGTTAAACAACTAGAAGACAGAGTGGTCCACACAGAAGTTAAAATGGGCGAATTTTCTAACGCTCATAACTCCCTCGTCGACTCATATGACAACTTGGTGGAAGAGGTGAAATACTTAAAAGACAAAATAGTAGATTTAGAAGACCGATCACGGCGAAATAATATTAAAATAAGGGGGATACCGGAAACAGTCCCACCTGACGAACTGCTCCATTTTGTCCAGAGATTTATAAAGGACGTTCTGCCTGATTGCCCTAATCGAGAAATAACGGTTGACAGGGCTCACAGAGTTCCACGTCCTCGCCATCTTCCACCTGACACAACCAGAGACACATTAGCTCGTATACACTTCTTCCACGTGAAAGAGGCACTTATGCAAGCTACTAGACAGAACGCGAAGATCCCAGACAAATACAAAGAACTCTCCGTCTTCGCTGACCTCTCAGCGGCGACGTTACAATGGCGACGCTCTCTATTACCAATCACCACTGCCTTAAGAAACGCACAAGTCTCCTACAGATGGGGCTATCCCAATAAGCTTTTGATTGTTAGAGATGGAGAGATGTCGATCACTCGGTCACTGGAAGAAGGGACAAAACTTCTCTTGGCTTGGAATATTCCTGTTGCAGAGATACCTCCACCAAAGGACCCACAGAGAGCTCAGTCCGATTGGAAATATGTACCCACCAGCAGGCGCGGTCGGGGCCGCAACCGTTGAGGACATACTAATATGAGAAATTTCTTTTTTCTGGAAGTCTGCACGAGTCGACCCGTTCCGGCTCTACACGGACTCTAGCCCACCCGAACTTCGGGGCTTTTTGTTTTTTTCATACCCGAAGAGTCTTCTGTTTCGTGCCATGATTGGCGCTTTGTGTGAGATGTTGGCCTTGCGGCCCTCTGTTGTGTTTGTGTTTTACTTGTTTCTCTTGTTTTTCTCCTTTTTATCTGCAGGATTTATTATATATTTTAATAGAGAGCGGTCTTTTGGTCACGATGGGAGCTGTCACCGGACATTCACTTTCACTAATTGCTGTGTGAGTCACCGGCATAAGTTAAGTATATACTTGTTAACATGGTGATTAAAATACTGTCTTACAATGTCAGGGGCTTAAACTCTCCCCAACGTCGATCACACTTTTGGGCAGAGGTTAGACGGCAACATTGTGACATAGTATGTGTCCAAGAGTCACATGTCATTCAATCAGACGCTCATAGAATTAAGAACCCCTCCTTTCCGATTATCTGCCACTCCCACTTCTCTATAAAACGCAGGGGTGTTTTTATCGCCTTCAAGAATTCACTGGCGGTACAAATTCACACACAGTATTCCGACCCTGGGGGCAGGTTTATTATTATTGCTTGTACCATTAATAACGTAGACTATACGATCTGTTCCCTGTATGCGCCTAATGAAGGCCAACTTCCATTTATCTATAAAGTTAATAGATTGGTCAATAAGTACAAAAGGGGTTATGTCCTGTATTGTGGCGATTTTAATTTAGTCCCGGACCTACTCAGAGACTCAACACATAGGAGTAACAGATCCCGCCCTTCATTGGACCAATTTTTCTGGGACAATGAATTGTACGACACTTGGCGGGTTCAACACAGCACTGAGGCCGACTACACTTTTTTCTCCAATGCAGCTAACTCATATTCTAGAATCGACCTGATTATAGTGGAGTTTCCCCTCCTTGTATTGGTAGATTCCACGTCTATAGAGATCAAGACTTGGTCGGATCATTGCCCGATCACCATTAGCCTTAGGGAATCCCACAATGTGTCCCCTACTTATCTCTGGCGTTGCAACTCCCACCTTCTGTCCCATACAGAACATAGAGAAGTCATAAGAACGGCCATGCTTCAATACTTTAAGGAAAATGATACGGAGGATGTTAATATTAGCACGCTGTGGAATGCCCATAAGGCAGTTATTAGGGGCATATGCATGAAGGTAGGCTACCAAGTGAAAAAAGCTAGAACTAAAGATATCAAAGAATTATTGGCCAAAATTCAAAAACTAGAAACTCAACATAAATCTTCTAACTCTCATATCCTCCTTCGGGAAATAAACTCCCTTAGAAACGACCTTCGCCTGCTTATGCTACATGACTACGAACGTAAGCTGAGCAAAACGAAATCTCTCTTTTATGCGGAAGGAGACAAAGCCGGCAAACTCCTTGCTGCTAAACTTAAAGCCCTACATGTGAAATCCCGTATCCCCTATATTATAGACGAGACTACCAATGGGAAACTCTTAGACCCCCGTGACATAGTTAAGGCCTTTCAACAATTTTATTTTAAACTTTATAATCTAAAAGATGACACCTCAACACATCAACCAAAAGCGGCAGATATAGACTGCTTCCTTAATAAATTAAATCTGCCGTCTTTGACTATTGACCAATTGGACATCCTTAATGCTCCCTTTACGATACAAGAGATAGAAACCCAAATCAAATCCCTTCCCTTAGGAAAATCACCGGGCCCAGATGGGTTGACTAATCATTATTATAAAGTGTTCTCAGACATCTTAAACCCATATTTACTGAGATTCTTTGGTGGGGCCCAGGCGACTGGATCCTTCCCCGAAGAAAATCAATTAGCCTTGATCGTCACCCTTCCTAAACCTGGAAAATCTCCAGACAAACCGGCCAATTTCAGACCGATTTCTCTGTTAAACTCCGACGTTAAACTATATGCTAAGATTATAGCCTCAAGGCTAGCTGAGATACTTCCCTCTATAATTGGCCCCGATCAGACTGGCTTTATGAAGGGGCGTCAAGCCTTCGAAAACACACGCCGAGTACTCAATATATTCCATCACATTAATACCGTTAAACTTGCAGCTGTGGCAGTCTCGTTGGACGCCGAGAAGGCGTTCGACCGAATTTCCTGGTCGTACGCCTTCTCGGTTCTTCATAGATTCGGTTTCTCTGGCCCAATTCTCAATAGTATTAAAGCCCTGTACTCGTCCCCGTCCGCCAGAGTATACAATAATGGAGTCTTGTCTGAGCCATTCAGTATATCCAATGGAACCAGACAAGGGTGCCCCTTGTCTCCCTTAGTATTTGTGATGTCCATTGAGCCTTTGGCTCATGCATTTAGAGCGTCGGCGGAAGTGCAGGGCATTAATATAGGAGGTGACATCCATAAGGTTTCACTCTATGCGGACGATGTTATCCTCACTCTGAGCAATCCTGAACGTTCCCTTCCTAGTGCCCTTGCTATATTAGACATATTTGCAAAAGTTTCTTACTATAAATTGAACCAATCGAAGTCTGAGGCCCTGCCCTTTCATGTTCCAGATTCTTTAGTTAACAAATTGAAAAAGGATCATTCTTTAGATTGGCAGCAACAGTCTATCAAGTATTTAGGAGCACATATGACCGCCAATCTGGCACTACTCTACCGCACTAACTACCTTCCCCTTCTAAACGACCTACGATTGGAAGCGGATAGAATGAATACTTTAGAGATATCTTGGATTGGGAGAGTGGCTTCCTTTAAGATGCTACTTCTTCCTCGTTTAATGTATCTATTTAGAGTCCTTCCCATCTTTATACCAGGGGGATTCTTTCAAAAAGTCCGCTCCATGATTATGAGGTTTGTGTGGAATGGGAAGAAACCACGGGTCGCTTACCATATACTTGTTAAACCTCCATTGTTAGGAGGAATTGGTGTACCTGACACATACCGATATTACCAGGCAACAATATTGTCACAAATTAAGGACTGGTGGGCTACATCTACAACATGCAAGCCTTGGGTGCGGGCTGAGAGGGCTCTCTGCGACAGTGATCTGCCCAGTCTTTTATACGCACACTTATGGACATCCAAGCGCAGACAGCCATTTTTATCTCCCTCTATGGTAGCTGCGGTTAAGTGCTGGCGCCAAGTCCATAAAACTCGGGGTTCCCCGCAGGTGGCCCTCTCCCTTGCTGTACCATTGTCTGCTCTGACTGGAGCTCTACCTGCTTCCTCCAGGGGAACTCTCTTACAATGGATGGCTAAAGGTATAAGTAGCTTAAGAGACCTATGTGATGGCTCCACTTTACATGATTTTCGCTATCTCCAAAGGAGCTTTGACATTCCTGCTAAAGATTTTTTCTTATTTCTCCAAATCAGACACTGTTTGCAGCATTTGCCCCACTCTGAGATTCAGTGGAATAATATGATTCATAATATTCTCCTGGGCCGTCTGAAAGGTCTGAGACCTTTATATAATGCATTGGGAGATTTTCACACATTTGTGAAACCTTCCGCAGTCTTAAAGTGGGAAAATGCACTACATAAATCCTATTCAGAAGAGGAATGGCTAAGAGCATATAAGTGGGCTAATAGATCGACCATGGCCATTTCACAAAGGGAAAACACCCTTAAGACGAGATTGCATTGGTATTTCACTCCACAAAAGATTCACCAATTTTACCCTGCCTCCTCCCCACTTTGTTGGCGCGGTTGTGGTAACATTGGAACATTAATGCATGTGCTGTGGGAATGCCCATGCCTCCGATTATATTGGTCGTCGGTGAACAATCTGGTAGACACTGTCTTAGGCTTGCAATTAGATCTTACTCCCGCACAGGCTATGGTTCTATTGGACCTCCATGTAATACCAGTTGTAGATAGAATGCTATTTTGTAAGATGATTAATATTGCTAGATTGGTAATAACACGACACTGGAAATCCAGTACCATACCTACATTGAACGAAGTAGTGGATAGTATACAACATTGCTATGCTATGGAGCGTCTAATCTCCTTTTCTAGATCAACCACAGTCGCCTTTCAGAACATCTGGGGTAAATGGTATGCCAGTTCTTACTGTAAGAAATAATGCCTCTGACACCTTCCTATCGTACTCTGGTTTCAGGTGTGGTGGTCTCCCATCGTGACCAACAGGATCAGCTATTTTAATGCTATACATCTCTTGCTGTCTATCTGCTCTTCTTTTATGATTAGCTTTTCCTGCTGATAATGTTTTATTGTTCACAGTTGTTTGTGTTTTACGTATTTTTTGAGAATGCAATCTGTAATGTTTGTGTGTACTTCTCTACACATTCCACTGTTTCAGCGTATTGTAATTTCATGCTCCTTGCCCCTTGCAGAACTGGTTTGTATCACAACACGTCATGGACTCCTTTGGTCAATGAATGGGGCTTAGGGCTGCTCTCACATGTACCAGCCTCTGTGGAATTTGTAACTCTTTCTCTATGTTTACATTCAGCATTATTTTGTATTGCATTGTCTTGTTTGTGATGTATATATAAAAAATTTGAAAACTTTAATAAAAACTATTGAAACATTAAGAGATACACGTGAAACTAAAGCTGATCCTGGGTGCCTAGGGTGCCTGTCATCCAATCCGCACTGCATTTTATTTCTAGCACATAGCCAAAAAATCGCCCCATTGACTTGCATTGGAGTGCAGAAAAGGTCATTTTTTCTCGGTCCCTTTAAGAGGTAGGAGTTAAACAAGCTTAGGTCTGCGGTGCCCAGGGGGGACCCCATCCAGCCCGCACTGAGTTTCATTCCTACCACCTTAGGAAAAAAAGTCATTATTTTGAGGCTTAGAAGTCATTTCTGCAATTCCCATAGAAAATCAATGGCGTCTCTATTCAATTGTGTGGAGCGCATATCAGGTGGGTTTTCTCTGCCGGCTTAAGAGATACACGTGAAACTAAAGCTGATCCTGGGTGCCTAGGGTGCCTGTCATCCAATCCGCACTGCATTTCATTTCTAGCACATAGCCAAAAAATCGCCCCATTGACTTACATTGGAGTGCAGAAAAGGTCATTTTTTCTCGGTCCCTTTAAGAGGTAGGAGTTAAACAAGCTTAGGTCTGCGGTGCCCAGGGGGGACCCCATCCAGCCCGCACTGAGTTTCATTCCTACCACCTTAGGAAAAAAAGTCATTATTTTGAGGCTTAGAAGTCATTTCTGCAATTCCCATAGAAAATCAACGGCGTCTCTATTCAATTGTATGGAGCGCATATCAGGTGGGTTTTCTCTGCCGGCTTAAGAGATACACGTGAAACTAAAGCCGATCCTGGGTGCCTAGGGTGCCTGTCATCCAATCCGCACTGCATTTCATTTCTAGCACATAGCCAAAAAATCGCCCCATTGACTTACATTGGAGTGCAGAAAAGGTCATTTTTTCTCGGTCCCTTTAAGAGGTAGGAGTTAAACAAGCTTAGGTCTGCGGTGCCCAGGGGGGACCCCATCCAGCCCGCACTGAGTTTCATTCCTACCACCTTAGGAAAAAAAGTCATTATTTTGAGGCTTAGAAGTCATTTCTGCAATTCCCATAGAAAATCAACGGCGTCTCTATTCAATTGTGTGGAGCGCATATCAGGTGGGTTTTCTCTGCCGGCTTAAGAGATACACGTGAAACTAAAGCTGATCCTGGGTGCCTAGGGTGCCTGTCATCCAATCCGCACTGAATTTCATTTCTAGCACATAGCCAAAAAATCGCCCCATTGACTTGCATTGGAGTGCAGAAAAGGTCATTTTTTCTCGGTCCCTTTAAGAGGTAGGAGTTAAACAAGCTTAGGTCTGCGGTGCCCAGGGGGGACCCCATCCAGCCCGCACTGAGTTTCATTCCTACTACCTTAGGAAAAAAAGTCATTATTTTGAGGCTTAGAAGTCATTTCTGCAATTCCCATAGAAAATCAACGGCGTCTCTATTCAATTGTGTGGAGCGCATATCAGGTGGGTTTTCTCTGCCGGCTTAAGAGATACACGTGAAACTAAAGCTGATCCTGGGTGCCTAGGGTGCCTGTCATGCAATCCGCACTGAATTTCATTTCTAGCACATAGCCCAAAAATCGCCCCATTGACTTACATTGGAGTGCACAAAAGGTCATTTTTTCTCGGTCCCTTTAAGAGGTAGGAGTTAAACAAGCTTAGGTCTGCGGTGCCCAGGGGGGACCCCATCCAGCCCGCACTGAGTTTCATTCCTACCACCTTAGGAAAAAAAGTCATTATTTTGAGGCTTAGAAGTCATTTCTGCAATTCCCATAGAAAATCAACGGCGTCTCTATTCAATTGTGTGGAGCGCATATCAGGTGGGTTTTCTCTGCCGGCTTAAGAGATACACGTGAAACTAAAGCTGATCCTGGGTGCCTAGGGTGCCTGTCATCCAATCCGCACTGAATTTCATTTCTAGCACATAGCCAAAAAATCGCCCCATTGACTTACATTGGAGTGCAGAAAAGGTCATTTTTTCTCGGTCCCTTTAAGAGGTAGGAGTTAAACAAGCTTAGGTCTGCGGTGCCCAGGGGGGACCCCATCCAGCCCGCACTGAGTTTCATTCCTACCACCTTAGGAAAAAAAAGTCATTATTTTGAGGCTTAGAAGTCATTTCTGCAATTCCCATAGAAAATCAACGGCGTCTCTAATTCAATTGTGTGGAGCGCATATCAGGTGGGTTTTCTCTGCCGGCTTAAGAGATACACGTGAAACTAAAGCCGATCCTGGGTGCCTAGGGTGCCTGTCATCCAATCCGCACTGCATTTCATTTCTAGCACATAGCCAAAAAATCGCCCCATTGACTTACATTGGAGTGCAGAAAAGGTCATTTTTTCTCGGTCCCTTTAAGAGGTAGGAGTTAAACAAGCTTAGGTCTGCGGTGCCCAGGGGGGACCCCATCCAGCCCGCACTGAGTTTCATTCCTACCACCTTAGGAAAAAAAGTCATTATTTTGAGGCTTAGAAGTCATTTCTGCAATTCCCATAGAAAATCAACGGCGTCTCTATTCAATTGTGTGGAGCGCATATCAGGTGGGTTTTCTCTGCCGGCTTAAGAGATACACGTGAAACTAAAGCTGATCCTGGGTGCCTAGGGTGCCTGTCATCCAATCCGCACTGAATTTCATTTCTAGCACATAGCCAAAAAATCGCCCCATTGACTTGCATTGGAGTGCAGAAAAGGTCATTTTTTCTCGGTCCCTTTAAGAGGTAGGAGTTAAACAAGCTTAGGTCTGCGGTGCCCAGGGGGGACCCCATCCAGCCCGCACTGAGTTTCATTCCTACCACCTTAGGAAAAAAAGTCATTATTTTGAGGCTTAGAAGTCATTTCTGCAATTCCCATAGAAAATCAACGGCGTCTCTATTCAATTGTGTGGAGCGCATATCAGGTGGGTTTTCTCTGCCGGCTTAAGAGATACACGTGAAACTAAAGCCGATCCTGGGTGCCTAGGGTGCCTGTCATCCAATCCGCACTGCATTTCATTTCTAGCACATAGCCAAAAAATCGCCCCATTGACTTACATTGGAGTGCAGAAAAGGTCATTTTTTCTCGGTCCCTTTAAGAGGTAGGAGTTAAACAAGCTTAGGTCTGCGGTGCCCAGGGGGGACCCCATCCAGCCCGCACTGAGTTTCATTCCTACCACCTTAGGAAAAAAAGTCATTATTTTGAGGCTTAGAAGTCATTTCTGCAATTCCCATAGAAAATCAACGGCGTCTCTAATTCACTTGTGTGGAGCGCATATCAGGTGGGTTTTCTCTGCCGGCTTAAGAGATACACGTGAAACTAAAGCCGATCCTGGGTGCCTAGGGTGCCTGTCATCCAATCCGCACTGCATTTCATTTCTAGCACATAGCCAAAAAATCGCCCCATTGACTTACATTGGAGTGCAGAAAAGGTCATTTTTTCTCGGTCCCTTTAAGAGGTAGGAGTTAAACAAGCTTAGGTCTGCGGTGCCCAGGGGGGACCCCATCCAGCCCGCACTGAGTTTCATTCCTACCACCTTAGGAAAAAAAAGTCATTATTTTGAGGCTTAGAAGTCATTTCTGCAATTCCCATAGAAAATCAACGGCGTCTCTAATTCAATTGTGTGGAGCGCATATCAGGTGGGTTTTCTCTGCCGGCTTAAGAGATACACGTGAAACTAAAGCCGATCCTGGGTGCCTAGGGTGCCTGTCATCCAATCCGCACTGAATTTCATTTCTAGCACATAGCCAAAAAATCGCCCCATTGACTTACATTGGAGTGCAGAAAAGGTCATTTTTTCTCGGTCCCTTTAAGAGGTAGGAGTTAAACAAGCTTAGGTCTGCGGTGCCCAGGGGGGACCCCATCCAGCCCGCACTGAGTTTCATTCCTACCACCTTAGGAAAAAAAGTCATTATTTTGAGGCTTAGAAGTCATTTCTGCAATTCCCATAGAAAATCAACGGCGTCTCTATTCAATTGTGTGGAGCGCATATCAGGTGGGTTTTCTCTGCCGGCTTAAGAGATACACGTGAAACTAAAGCTGATCCTGGGTGCCTAGGGTGCCTGTCATCCAATCCGCACTGAATTTCATTTCTAGCACATAGCCAAAAAATCGCCCCATTGACTTACATTGGAGTGCAGAAAAGGTAATTTTTTCTCGGTCCCTTTAAGAGGTAGGAGTTAAACAAGCTTAGGTCTGCGGTGCCCAGGGGGGACCCCATCCAGCCCGCACTGAGTTTCATTCCTACCACCTTAGGAAAAAAAGTCATTATTTTGAGGCTTAGAAGTCATTTCTGCAATTCCCATAGAAAATCAACGGCGTCTCTATTCAATTGTGTGGAGCGCATATCAGGTGGGTTTTCTCTGCCGGCTTAAGAGATACACGTGAAACTAAAGCTGATCCTGGGTGCCTAGGGTGCCTGTCATCCAATCCGCACTGAATTTCATTTCTAGCACATAGCCAAAAAATCGCCCCATTGACTTACATTGGAGTGCAGAAAAGGTCATTTTTTCTCGGTCCCTTTAAGAGGTAGGAGTTAAACAAGCTTAGGTCTGCGGTGCCCAGGGGGGACCCCATCCAGCCCGCACTGAGTTTCATTCCTACCTACCTTAGGAAAAAAAGTCATTATTTTGAGGCTTAGAAGTCATTTCTGCAATTCCCATAGAAAATCAACGGCGTCTCTATTCAATTGTGTGGAGCGCATATCAGGTGGGTTTTCTCTGCCGGCTTAAGAGATACACGTGAAACTAAAGCTGATCCTGGGTGCCTAGGGTGCCTGTCATGCAATCCGCACTGAATTTCATTTCTAGCACATAGCCAAAAAATCGCCCCATTGACTTACATTGGAGTGCAGAAAAGGTCATTTTTTCTCGGTCCCTTTAAGAGGTAGGAGTTAAACAAGCTTAGGTCTGCGGTGCCCAGGGGGGACCCCATCCAGCCCGCACTGAGTTTCATTCCTACCACCTTAGGAAAAAAAGTCATTATTTTGAGGCTTAGAAGTCATTTCTGCAATTCCCATAGAAAATCAACGGCGTCTCTATTCAATTGTGTGGAGCGCATATCAGGTGGGTTTTCTCTGCCGGCTTAAGAGATACACGTGAAACTAAAGCTGATCCTGGGTGCCTAGGGTGCCTGTCATCCAATCCGCACTGAATTTCATTTCTAGCACATAGCCAAAAAATCGCCCCATTGACTTACATTGGAGTGCAGAAAAGGTCATTTTTTCTCGGTCCCTTTAAGAGGTAGGAGTTAAACAAGCTTAGGTCTGCGGTGCCCAGGGGGGACCCCATCCAGCCCGCACTGAGTTTCATTCCTACCACCTTAGGAAAAAAAAGTCATTATTTTGAGGCTTAGAAGTCATTTCTGCAATTCCCATAGAAAATCAACGGCGTCTCTAATTCAATTGTGTGGAGCGCATATCAGGTGGGTTTTCTCTGCCGGCTTAAGAGATACACGTGAAACTAAAGCCGATCCTGGGTGCCTAGGGTGCCTGTCATCCAATCCGCACTGCATTTCATTTCTAGCACATAGCCAAAAAATCGCCCCATTGACTTACATTGGAGTGCAGAAAAGGTCATTTTTTCTCGGTCCCTTTAAGAGGTAGGAGTTAAACAAGCTTAGGTCTGCGGTGCCCAGGGGGGACCCCATCCAGCCCGCACTGAGTTTCAGTCCTACCACCTTAGGAAATAAAGTCATTATTTTGAGGCTTAGAAGTCATTTCTGCAATTCCCATAGAAAATCAACGGCGTCTCTATTCAATTGTGTGGAGCGCATATCGGTGGGTTTTCTCTGCCGGCTTAAGAGATACACGTGAAACTAAAGCTGATCCTGGGTGCCTAGGGTGCCTGTCATCCAATCCGCACTGAATTTCATTTCTAGCACATAGCCAAAAAATCGCCCCATTGACTTGCATTGGAGTGCAGAAAAGGTCATTTTTTCTCGGTCCCTTTAAGAGGTAGGAGTTAAACAAGCTTAGGTCTGCGGTGCCCAGGGGGGGACCCCATCCAGCCCGCACTGAGTTTCATTCCTACCACCTTAGGAAAAAAAAGTCATTATTTTGAGGCTTAGAAGTCATTTCTGCAATTCCCATAGAAAATCAACGGCGTCTCTATTCAATTGTGTGGAGCGCATATCAGGTGGGTTTTCTCTGCCGGCTTAAGAGATACACGTGAAACTAAAGCCGATCCTGGGTGCCTAGGGTGCCTGTCATCCAATCCGCACTGCATTTCATTTCTAGCACATAGCCAAAAAATCGCCCCATTGACTTACATTGGAGTGCAGAAAAGGTCATTTTTTCTCGGTCCCTTTAAGAGGTAGGAGTTAAACAAGCTTAGGTCTGCGGTGCCCAGGGGGACCCCATCCAGCCCGCACTGAGTTTCATTCCTACCACCTTAGGAAAAAAAGTCATTATTTTGAGGCTTAGAAGTCATTCTGCAATTCCATAGAAAATCAACGGCGTCCTCTAATTCAATTGTGTGGAGCGCATATCAGGTGGGTTTTCTCTGCCGGCTTAAGAGATACACGTGAAACTAAAGCCGATCCTGGGTGCCTAGGGTGCCTGTCATCCAATCCGCACTGAATTTCATTTCTAGCACATAGCCAAAAAATCGCCCCATTGACTTACATTGGAGTGCAGAAAAGGTCATTTTTTCTCGGTCCCTTTAAGAGGTAGGAGTTAAACAAGCTTAGGTCTGCGGTGCCCAGGGGGGACCCCATCCAGCCCGCACTGAGTTTCATTCCTACCACCTTAGGAAAAAAAGTCATTATTTTGAGGCTTAGAAGTCATTTCTGCAATTCCCATAGAAAATCAACGGCGTCTCTATTCAATTGTGTGGAGCGCATATCAGGTGGGTTTTCTCTGCCGGCTTAAGAGATACACGTGAAACTAAAGCCGATCCTGGGTGCCTAGGGTGCCTGTCATCCAATCCGCACTGAATTTCATTTCTAGCACATAGCCAAAAAATCGCCCCATTGACTTACATTGGAGTGCAGAAAAGGTCATTTTTTCTCGGTCCCTTTAAGAGGTAGGAGTTAAACAAGCTTAGGTCTGCGGTGCCCAGGGGGGACCCCATCCAGCCCGCACTGAGTTTCATTCCTACCACCTTAGGAAAAAAAGTCATTATTTTGAGGCTTAGAAGTCATTTCTGCAATTCCCATAGAAAATCAACGGCGTCTCTATTCAATTGTGTGGAGCGCATATCAGGTGGGTTTTCTCTGCCGGCTTAAGAGATACACGTGAAACTAAAGCCGATCCTGGGTGCCTAGGGTGCCTGTCATCCAATCCGCACTGAATTTCATTTCTAGCACATAGCCAAAAAATCGCCCCATTGACTTACATTGGAGTGCAGAAAAGGTCATTTTTTCTCGGTCCCTTTAAGAGGTAGGAGTTAAACAAGCTTAGGTCTGCGGTGCCCAGGGGGGACCCCATCCAGCCCGCACTGAGTTTCATTCCTACCACCTTAGGAAAAAAAGTCATTATTTTGAGGCTTAGAAGTCATTTCTGCAATTCCCATAGAAAATCAATGGCGTCTCTATTCAATTGTGTGGAGCGCATATCAGGTGGGTTTTCTCTGCCGGCTTAAGAGATACACGTGAAACTAAAGCCGATCCTGGGTGCCTAGGGTGCCTGTCATCCAATCCGCACTGAATTTCATTTCTAGCACATAGCCAAAAAATCGCCCCATTGACTTACATTGGAGTGCAGAAAAGGTCATTTTTTCTCGGTCCCTTTAAGAGGTAGGAGTTAAACAAGCTTAGGTCTGCGGTGCCCAGGGGGAACCCATCCAGCCCGCACTGAGTTTCATTCCTACCACCTTAGGAAAAAAAGTCATTATTTTGAGGCTTAGAAGTCATTTCTGCAATTCCCATAGAAAATCAACGGCGTCTCTATTCAATTGTGTGGAGCGCATATCAGGTGGGTTTTCTCTGCCGGCTTAAGAGATACACGTGAAACTAAAGCCGATCCTGGGTGCCTAGGGTGCCTGTCATCCAATCCGCACTGAATTTCATTTCTAGCACATAGCCAAAAAATCGCCCCATTGACTTACATTGGAGTGCAGAAAAGGTCATTTTTTCTCGGTCCCTTTAAGAGGTAGGAGTTAAACAAGCTTAGGTCTGCGGTGCCCAGGGGGGACCCCATCCAGCCCGCACTGAGTTTCATTCCTACCACCTTAGGAAAAAAAGTCATTATTTTGAGGCTTAGAAGTCATTTCTGCAATTCCCATAGAAAATCAACGGCGTCTCTATTCAATTGTGTGGAGCGCATATCAGGTGGGTTTTCTCTGCCGGCTTAAGAGATACACGTGAAACTAAAGCCGATCCTGGGTGCCTAGGGTGCCTGTCATCCAATCCGCACTGAATTTCATTTCTAGCACATAGCCAAAAAATCGCCCCATTGACTTACATTGGAGTGCAGAAAAGGTCATTTTTTCTCGGTCCCTTTAAGAGGTAGGAGTTAAACAAGCTTAGGTCTGCGGTGCCCAGGGGGGACCCCATCCAGCCCGCACTGAGTTTCATTCCTACCACCTTAGGAAAAAAAGTCATTATTTTGAGGCTTAGAAGTCATTTCTGCAATTCCCATAGAAAATCAATGGCGTCTCTATTCAATTGTGTGGAGCGCATATCAGGTGGATTTTCTCTGCCGCCTTAAGAGATACACGTGAAACTAAAGCCGATCCTGGGTGCCTAGGGTGCCTGTCATCCAATCCGCACTGAATTTCATTTCTAGCACATAGCCAAAAAATCGCCCCATTGACTTACATTGGAGTGCAGAAAAGGTCATTTTTTCTCGGTCCCTTTAAGAGGTAGGAGTTAAACAAGCTTAGGTCTGCGGTGCCCAGGGGGGACCCCATCCAGCCCGCACTGAGTTTCATTCCTACCACCTTAGGAAAAAAAGTCATTATTTTGAGGCTTAGAAGTCATTTCTGCAATTCCCATAGAAAATCAACGGCGTCTCTATTCAATTGTGTGGAGCGCATATCAGGTGGATTTTCTCTGCCGCCTTAAGAGATACACGTGAAACTAAAGCCGATCCTGGGTGCCTAGGGTGCCTGTCATCCAATCCGCACTGAATTTCATTTCTAGCACATAGCCAAAAAATCGCCCCATTGACTTACATTGGAGTGCAGAAAAGGTCATTTTTTCTCGGTCCCTTTAAGAGGTAGGAGTTAAACAAGCTTAGGTCTGCGGTGCCCAGGGGGGACCCCATCCAGCCCGCACTGAGTTTCATTCCTACCACCTTAGGAAAAAAAGTCATTATTTTGAGGCTTAGAAGTCATTTCTGCAATTCCCATAGAAAATCAACGGCGTCTCTTTCAATTGTGTGGAGCGCATATCAGGTTTTTCTCTGCCGGCTTAAGAGATACATGAAACTAAAGCATCCTGGGTGCCTAGGGGCCTGCATCCAATCCGCACTGAATTTCATTTCTAGCACATAGCCAAAAAATCGCCCCATTGACTACATTGGAGTGCAGAAAAGGTCATTTTTACAATCCCTTTAGAGGTAGGAGTTAAACAAGCTTAGGTCTGCGGACCAGGGGGGACCCCATCCAGCCCACATGAGTTTCATTCCTACCACCTTAGGAAAAAAGTCATTATTTTAGGCTTAGAAGTCATTTCTGCAATTCCCATAGAAAATCAATAGGCGTCTCATATAATTGTGTGGAGCGCATATCAGGTTATTTAGATGCCGGCCCAAGAGATACACGTGAAACTAAAGCCGATCCTGGGTGCCTAGGGTGCCTGTCATCCAATCCGCCACTGAATTTCATTTCTAGCACATTTTTGTATGGAGTTGACTTACATAGTGCAGAAAAGGTCATTTTTATCGGTAATTTAAGAGGTAGGAGTTAAACACCTTAGTCTGCGGTGCCCAGGGGGAAGTCTTCCAGCCCGCACTGATTTCATTCCTACCAATTAGGAAAAAAAGTCATTATTTTGGGTAGAAGCATTTCTTTCCCATAGGATATCAATGGCATCTCTATTCATTGTATGGACCATATTGGTTTGTCTGGTTTAAAATCCTTCTAACTAACTTCTGGGTGTAGGGTGCCTGTCACTTCCGCAGTGAATTTCATTTCTAGCACATAGCCAAAAAATCGCTCCATTACTTATATTGGAGTGCAGAAAATTCATTTTTCTCGTTTTAATTGGTAGGAGTTACAAGTTAGTTAACCATGATGAGTTTATTTTACCATTAGGGTGGTTATTTTGTAAACATTTTTGCGCCAAGGATATGGCCTTAATTCCATTGTTGTGGTGATATCGTGCAGTTTTCTCTCCTCCTTAAGATAGAAGGGTTCCTGTGCCTTTGAAAATGGTATGATTCATCTAGTACATAGTAGAAAATGGATTGACTTTTGAGGCAGATCATTCGGTTTGAAGATAGGCGAGCAAGCTTGGTCTGGGTCCTAAATTATGACATCCATAAAGTTTTTATTCCTAAGATAAGTAAAAAAAATCAGTGTATTTTGAGGCTTAAATTCATTTTGCAGTATCAAATCATGGATTTTTTGATTATGAAGTAGTTTATCTAGGTAGTATCTCTTCCCTTCTCTATCCAGGAAACACCCCATATCCTTATCGCATATTTCAATATTTGTGTCTGGGAATGAATATATCGCTATTGGAGTTAATTGTAGGAGAATGGTCAATTTCCAGTTGTGTAAGGTAGCATTATGGAATGGGGCATATGTTGGGACCAATCTATGTTCCAGAATGCAGAAAGATATACAGATGTGGGTCTATATTATCCAAGTGTTTTTCAATGTGTACCCATGTGGTGGGTCTGTTATTTTATACCACTTTTAATTGTGGATACCAAGGTTGCTATATGATAATTTTTACTATCCGGGATTCCTATTCCACCCACTAATTTTTGTTTAGTTGAGATATTATAGGGAATTCTAGGAGGTTTGTTTTGCCAAATATATTTAGAGATTAAGGACCTGGTGGAGGAAAAAAAGGACAATGGTAATGTAATTGGGATGTTTCTAAAGAGATATAGCATCTTTGGCAGAAGGAACATCTTATAGGTAGCAATTCTTCCTAGCCAAGAGATTTCAATTTTGGTAAGTGGCAAAGATCCTCTTTTAATTTTTTAATAAATGGGAGTAATTTAACTTGTAAAGCAGTTTTGATGAATTTGGGACTTGGATACCCAAATATTTTATTGAGGATGGTTGCCAATCAAAATGAAATTTTTCTTTGAATTCTTCAATTTCTTTATTTGGGATATTAATTGGTAAAGCCTGGGACTTTGTTTGGTTTAGGGAGTAGTAAGATATAGCTCCAAATTCTTTTAGTACCTGCATAGAATTTTCCAAGATTTTGCAGGTTTAGATAGTGTGAGAATTATATCATCAGCATATAAAGAAATTAATGGACTTGTTCTTCAATGTTAATACCTTCTATGTCGGGGTGTGATCTTAAGTATTGGGCTAGAGGTTCTATTGATAAATAAATATGATTGGGGACAATGGGCAACCTTGCCTGGTTCCATTTGTAATCTCGAAAGTATCTGATAGAGATCCATTACTAAAGACTTTTGCTGAAGGTTTAGATATAAGCCTGAATGGCCTTTAATATGGATCCCTCGAATCCCATGGCACCTAGAGCCGAGAAGGTGTATTGCCAGTTAACTCTATCAAAAGCCTTCTCGGCATCTAGGGCCAGGAAGACTGATTTTAATTTCTTGGTTTCTATGTAGTGAAGAATGTTTAAGATTCTTCTTGTATTATCTGCTCCAAATCTGTTTTTAACAAATCCTACTTGGTCTTTACCAATCAATATAGGAATGATTTTAGATAGCCTTAATGCTAAGATTTTCGCATATATTTTTAAATCACTATTTAGGAGCGATATTGGGCGAAAGTTCTGTGGTGTATCTGGATCTTTCCCTTCTTTTGGTAGGGTTACAATAACTGCTTGTAGATTTTCTATAGGGAAAGATCCTTCTTTCATAGCAATTTTGGAAGAAGGGAACCATTATAGGTGCTAATATTTCTGTAAATTGTTTATAGTACTCACTTGTTAGGCCATCAATTCCAGGTGATTTGTTTAATGGGAGAGATAATATAGTCTTTTTAATTTCATTTATAGTAATAGGTTGATTTAGTTCTTCTAGTTGTTCTGAACTTATTTTTGGCAAGGATATTCTAGATAAGAATTCATCAATGGAGGCCGAGTTAGGTTGTATAATATTAGGGTTATTTTTGAGATTATAAAGTTCTGTATAGTATTTCATAAATTCATTGGCAATATCATTGGGAGCGACAAGTTTTTCTGTTTTATTTTTATTCCACAAAAAATGGGATTTTATTTTTTCTATGTTGCATTTTTATCCTAACGGCTAATAATTTAGTTGCTTTATTATTATATGTGTAATAATGTGCCCTTATCTTCCTATTGTGTTTTTCATAGTCGGCAAAGAGTATAGTACTCAAGGTGTCGCGTAGAGATTTAAGTTTTTGCTTAAGTAGTGTAGATGGATTATTTTTATTTAATAATTCAGTTGTATGGATTTCTTTCAATATTGAATCCATCTCTTTATTTTTGGCTTTTTTTATTCTACTTCCAGTTTTTATAATACTCCTCTAATATATGCCTTATGAGCATTCCAAATTGCATTTATGTGTGTATCTTCTCTCATATTTTTTTAAAAAATATTCTTTCAAGTGTTTCTCTAATTCCTTACTATGCGTAGGATGTTGCAGGATAAATGTATTGGCTCTCCAAAGATAAGTCGGGACAGAGTTTATTTTTTCTTTCAATGATAGTGTTATAGGTGCGTGATCTGTCCAGGTAATGCTTTCTATTGTAGCCTCATCAACTCTCATTAACAGATCTCTATCTGAAAGAAATAAATCTATTCTAGCATAACTGTTGCATGGTGAAGAATAATGTGTATAATCTTTCTCAGAGCCATGTTTTATCCTCCAGATATCATAAAAATCATTGTTATAGAGACTATTTTTAAAATGTTGTGTTCTTTCTTCTGTCGGGAAAGTTTGTATCCATATCATTATCAGGTACTACATTAAAGTCTCCCATTATTAAAGCGTAACCTTGTTTATGTTTATTGATTAGTTTGATCATTTTATTCAAAAATTTTATTTGGCCTGAACAAGGAGCATAAATGGCTAATATTGTATATATTATATTATTCAATTCCGCTATAAGCAAGATATATCTTCCGTTTGGGTCTGATATAGTTTTAATTAATTTGAAAGCAATTGTATTTTTAATCGCCATATCACTCCTCTAGATTTATTCTTAAATTAGATGGAATATATGTGGGAAATTTTGTTCTTAATTCTATCGTTATCTTTCTCCACCAGATGTGACTCCTGAATAGCTACAACATCACAGTTTAATCTACGAATTTCCTTCCACATTTGCGTTCTTCTATAAGGGCTATTCAAACCATTTACATTAAGCGAGGTAATCTTAATCACCATTGTAACAATAAAAAAATATGCTAACAATATTTTTCATACTTATCAAAAGTCTTTTTCGAATGATCCCTTCATACCTGCAAAAGAGTAGGTTAACACACAAACAAATAAACGTATTAATCAAACATGTAACATCAAACATAAAAAGCCTGCAAAGGAAGCAGATAAAAAGTGTTAGGGGGGGATAAGTCCACTTGAGTTGAGAGGATGACATTCTCAAATATTCTTTCTCAAGATAAAAAACGCAGTTCAGTTTTTGAACTCAGATTGTCCTGCATATCTTCTTTTCTTCAGCGAGTAACTTTTCTCCATTCCGTAGCAATATGAGATGGACCTGAACGATGTTCTTCATTTTGAACAGTTATGTCCCAATCCTGTAGTATTTTCATTCCTTCTTCTAAGTTTCTAATAACATGTGTTTTGCCTTCTTTTATCACGAGGAGTTTTCACTGGAAATCCCCATTTATATAGGATTTTATTCTCTCTGAGTGCCGATGTTATTGGCAGGAACTTTCTTCTTTGTTGCAAAGTTACAGCGGATAAATCTGTGAAAAGCTGTAGCTTTTTAAATCTGTCTGGAAGCTCAATATTCTTCCTAGATGTTGTCATCAGCGATTCTTTAGTATGAAAGAAATGAAATCTAGCCAGCACATCTCTGGGAATTTCGTCAGAGAGATGTCTAGGTTTTGGTATACGGTGTGCCCTGTCGATTATCATCTCATTTGTAGAGCAATTGGGCAACACTAGCATAACATATTCTTGGATGTAGTTAATCAGTTCAGAATTCGGGATAATTTCAGGTATTCCTCTAAATTTAATATTGTTTCTCCGTGTACGATCTTCCATGTCTGCCATTTTTAATCTCAAGTCTTTCACTTCAGTATCAAGATCATAATGTGCGTCAATTAGCTCATTATGTGAAATAGTGAGATCATTAATTTTAGTTTCTGTATGGCTAATTCTCTTTTCTGCTTCTGCTACTGATTTCTGGACAGGTGTCAGAAGTGTTTTAAATTCAGATCTCAGAGTCTTTTTAAAGGCAAATAGCATTTCTTTCATCCTATTTTCTGACAGAGGGGCATTGGTAGTTTTTAATGCATCTAATTCAGTTGTTAAAGAATCAGTTTCTTCCTCTCTGTCTGAATCTGCATCATCTATTGTTTCTTTATCCTCTTCTTCATGTAATCTTATCTTTTGTTTATCTGGACTACATGTGGAGGGAGAAGTAGGGGGAGATTCAGACTCATCTCTTAATCTAAGAGCTGCTGTTCTTTTTAAAGTGTGTATTACAGAGCTATCATGTGCCCCTATGTCTTCCTCTGATCCCCAGTCTCTGGTACCTGATGTCAGTTGCTTGGCAGGAACTGAATTGCTTCTCGTTCTGTGTTTAGAAGTTTCCTTCCTTGTTGGAGACACAATGTCTGACGCTGCTTTGCTGTGTTTTCCACTCAGCCTCGTTTTGGAGCCGGCGCCATCTTGAAAATCTCCAGTCTCACCAGCTCTGTAAAAATCCGGTAATTTAGGCATTCTGGCAGACTTTTTAGTCTTCTTACGTGCACCGGAGGCCATTATGAGTGTTCTGGGACCTTTTCCAGAAGAAACAAACTTGCAGGAACTGCTGGAGAAGCTGCTTTCTTGGTTGCTGTGCAGGAGCTCTGGGTTCAGTCAGCCATCTTGTCTCAGCGCCAAGCCACGCCCCTTAGAAGTCATTTCTGCAATTCCCATAGAAAATCAACGGCGTCTCTAATTCAATTGTGTGGAGCGCATATCAGGTGGGTTTTCTCTGCCGCCTTAAGAGATACACGTGAAACTAAAGCCGATCCTGGGTGCCTAGGGTGCCTGTCATCCAATCCGCACTGAATTTCATTTCTAGCACATAGCCAAAAAATCGCCCCATTGACTTACATTGGAGTGCAGAAAAGGTCATTTTTTCTCGGTCCCTTTAAGAGGTAGGAGTTAAACAAGCTTAGGTCTGCGGTGCCCAGGGGGGACCCCATCCAGCCCGCACTGAGTTTCATTCCTACCACCTTAGGAAAAAAAAAGTCATTATTTTGAGGCTTAGAAGTCATTTCTGCAATTCCCATAGAAAATCAACGGCGTCTCTAATTCAATTGTGTGGAGCGCATATCAGGTGGGTTTTCTCTGCCGGCTTAAGAGATACACGTGAAACTAAAGCCGATCCTGGGTGCCTAGGGTGCCTGTCATCCAATCCGCACTGAATTTCATTTCTAGCACATAGCCAAAAAAATCGCCCCATTGACTTACATTGGAGTGCAGAAAAGGTCATTTTTTCTCGGTCCCTTTAAGAGGTAGGAGTTAAACAAGCTTAGGTCTGCGGTGCCCAGGGGGGACCCCATCCAGCCAGCACTGAGTTTCATTCCTACCACCTTAGTAAAAAAAGTCATTATTTTGAGGCTTAGAAGTCATTTCTGCAATTCCCATAGAAAATCAATGGCGTCTCTATTCAATTGTGTGGAGCGCATATCAGGTGGATTTTCTCTGCCGGCTTAAGAGATACACGTGAAACTAAAGCCGATCCTGGGTGCCTAGGGTGCCTGTCATCCAATCCGCACTGAATTTCATTTCTAGCACATAGCCAAAAAATCGCCCCATTGACTTACATTGGAGTGCAGAAAAGGTCATTTTTTCTCGGTCCCTTTAAGAGGTAGGAGTTAAACAAGCTTAGGTCTGCGGTGCCCAGGGGGGACCCCATCCAGCCCGCACTGATTTTCATTCCTACCACCTTAGGAAAAAAAGTCATTATTTTGAGGCTTAGAAGTACATTTCTGCAATTCCCATAGAAAATCAATGGCGTCTCTATTCAATTGTGTGGAGCGCATATCAGGTGGATTTTCTCTGCCGGCTTAAGAGATACACGTGAAACTAAAGCCGATCCTGGGTGCCTAGGGTGCCTGTCATCCAATCCGCACTGAATTTCATTTCTAGCACATAGCCAAAAAATCGCCCCATTGAACTTACATTGGAGTGCAGAAAAGGTCATTTTTCTCGGTCCCTTTAAGAGGTAGGAGTTAAACAAGCTTAGGTCTGCGGTGCCCAGGGGGGACCCCATCCAGCCCGCACTGAGTTTCATTCCTACCACCTTAGGAAAAAAAGTCATTATTTTGAGGCTTAGAAGTCATTTCTGCAATTCCCATAGAAAATCAACGGCGTCTCTATTCAATTGTGTGGAGCGCATATCAGGTGGGTTTTCTCTGCCGCCTTAAGAGATACACGTGAAACTAAAGCCGATCCTGGGTGCCTAGGGTGCCTGTCATCCAATCCGCACTGAATTTCATTTCTAGCACATAGCCAAAAATCGCCCCATTGACTTACATTGGAGTGCAGAAAAGGTCATTTTTTCTCGGTCCCTTTAAGAGGTAGGAGTTAAACAAGCTTAGGTCTGCGGTGCCCAGGGGGGACCCCATCCAGCCCACACTGAGTTTCATTCCTACCACCTTAGGAAAAAAAGTCATTATTTTGAGGCTTAGAAGTCATTTCTGCAATTCCCATAGAAAATCAATGGCGTCTCTATTCAATTGTGTGGAGCGCATATCAGGTGGATTTTCACTGCCGCCTTAAGAGATACACGTGAAACTAAAGCCGATCCTGGGTGCCTAGGGTGCCTGTCATCCAATCCGCACTGAATTTCATTTCTAGCACATAGCCAAAAAATCGCCCCATTGACTTACATTGGAGTGCAGAAAAGGTCATTTTTTCTCGGTCCCTTTAAGAGGTAGGAGTTAAACAAGCTTAGGTCTGCGGTGCCCAGGGGGGACCCCATCCAGCCCACACTGAGTTTCATTCCTACCACCTTAGGAAAAAAAGTCATTATTTTGAGGCTTAGAAGTCATTTCTGCAATTCCCATAGAAAATCAACGGCGTCTCTAATTCAATTGTGTGGAGCGCATATCAGGTGGGTTTTCTCTGCCGGCTTAAGAGATACACGTGAAACTAAAGCCGATCCTGGGTGCCTAGGGTGCCTGTCATCCAATCCGCACTGAATTTTCATTTCTAGCACATAGCCAAAAAATCGCCCCATTGACTTACATTGGAGTGCAGAAAAGGTCATTTTTTCTCGGTCCCTTTAAGAGGTAGGAGTTAAACAAGCTTAGGTCTGCGGTGCCCAGGGGGGACCCCATCCAGCCCACACTGAGTTTCATTCCTACCACCTTAGGAAAAAAAGTCATTATTTGAGGCTTAGAAGTCATTTCTGCAATCCCATAGAAACTCAATGGCGTCTCTATTCAATTGTGTGGAGCGCATATCAGGTGGATTTTCTCTGCCGGCTTAAGAGATACACGTGAAACTAAAGCCGATCCTGGGTGCCTAGGGTGCCTGTCATCCAATCCGCACTGAATTTCATTTCTAGCACATAGCCAAAAAATCGCCCCATTGACTTACATTGGAGTGCAGAAAAGGTCATTTTTTCTCAGGTCCCTTTAAGAGGTAGGAGTTAAACAAGCTTAGGTCTGCGGTGCCCAGGGGGGACCCCATCCAGCCCGCACTGAGTTTCATTCCTACCCACCTTAGGAAAAAAAGTCATTATTTTGAGGCTTAGAAGTCATTTCTGCAATTCCCATAGAAAAATCAAAGGCGTCTCTAATTCAATTGTGTGGAGCGCATATCAGGTGGGATTTCTCTGCCGGCTTAAGAGATACACGTGAAACTAAAGCCGATCCTGGTGCCTAGGGTGCCTGTCATCCAATCCGCACTGAATTTCATTTCTAGCACATAGCCAAAAATCGCCCCATTGACTTACATTGGAGTGCAGAAAAGGTCATTTTTTCTCGGTCCCTTTAAGAGGTAGGAGTTAAACAAGCTTAGGTCTGCGGTGCCCAGGGGGGACCCCATCCAGCCCACACTGAGTTTCATTCCTACCACCTTAGGAAAAAAAGTCATTATTTTGAGGCTTAGAAGTCATTTCTGCAATTCCCATAGAAAATCAATGGCGTCTCTATTCAATTGTGTGGAGCGCATATCAGGTGGATTTTCTCTGCCGCCTTAAGAGATACACGTGAAACTAAAGCCGATCCTGGGTGCCTAGGGTGCCTGTCATCCAATCCGCACTGAATTTCATTTCTAGCACATAGCCAAAAAATCGCCCCATTGACTTACATTGGAGTGCAGAAAAGGTCATTTTTTCTCGGTCCCTTTAAGAGGTAGGAGTTAAACAAGCTTAGGTCTGCGGTGCCCAGGGGGGACCCCATCCAGCCCGCACTGAGTTTCATTCCTACCACCTTAGGAAAAAAAGTCATTATTTTGAGGCTTAGAAGTCATTTCTGCAATTCCCATAGAAAAATCAACGGCGTCTCTATTCAATTGTGTGGAGCGCATATCAGGTGGATTTTCTCTGCCGGCTTAAGAGATACACGTGAAACTAAAGCCGATCCTGGGTGCCTAGGGTGCCTGTCATCCAATCCGCACTGAATTTCATTTCTAGCACATAGCCAAAAAATCGCCCCATTGACTTACATTGGAGTGCAGAAAAGGTCATTTTTTCTCGGTCCCTTTAAGAGGTAGGAGTTAAACAAGCTTAGGTCTGCGGTGCCCAGGGGGGGACCCCATCCAGCCCGCACTGAGTTTCATTCCTACCACCTTAGGAAAAAAAGTCATTATTTTGAGGCTTAGAAGTCATTTCTGCAATTCCCATAGAAAATCAACTGCGTCTCTATTCAATTGTGTGGAGCGCATATCAGGTGGATTTTCTCTGCCGGCTTAAGAGATACACGTGAAACTAAAGCCGATCCTGGGTGCCTAGGGTGCCTGTCATCCAATCCGCACTGAATTTCATTTCTAGCACATAGCCAAAAAATCGCCCCATTGACTTACATTGGAGTGCAGAAAAAGGTCATTTTTTCTCGGTCCCTTTAAGAGGTAGGAGTTAAACAAGCTTAGGTCTGCGGTGCCCAGGGGGGACCCCATCCAGCCCGCACTGAGTTTCATTCCTACCACCTTAGGAAAAAAAGTCATTATTTTGAGGCTTAGAAGACATTTCTGCAATTCCATAGAAAATCAATGGCGTCTCTATTCAATTGTGTGGAGCGCATATCAGGTGGATTTTCTCTGCCGGCTTAAGAGATACACGTGAAACTAAAGCCGATCCTGGGTGCCTAGGGTGCCTGTCATCCAATCCGCACTGAATTTCATTTCTAGCACATAGCCAAAAAATCGACCCCATTGACTTACATTGGAGTGCAGAAAAGGTCATTTTTTCTCGGTCCCTTTAAGAGGTAGGAGTTAAACAAGCTTAGGTCTGCGGTGCCCAGGGGGGACCCCATCCAGCCCGCACTGAGTTTCATTCCTACCACCTTAGGAAAAAAAGTCATTATTTTGAGGCTTAGAAGTTCATTTCTGCAATTCCCATAGAAAATCAACGGCGTCTCTAATTCAATTGTGTGGAGCGCATATCAGGTGGGTTTTCTCTGCCGCTTAAGAGATACACGTGAAACTAAAGCCGATCCTGGGTGCCTAGGGTGCCTGTCATCCAATCCGCACTGAATTTCATTTCTAGCACATAGCCAAAATATCGCCCCATTGACTTACATTGGAGTGCAGAAAAGGTCATTTTTTCTCGGTCCCTTTAAGAGGTAGGAGTTAAACAAGCTTAGGTCTGCGGTGCCCAGGGGGGACCCCATCCAGCCCACACTGAGTTTCATTCCTACCACCTTAGGAAAAAAAGTCATTATTTTGAGGCTTAGAAGTCATTTCTGCAATTCCCATAGAAAATCAACGGCGTCTCTATTCAATTGTGTGGAGCGCATATCAGGTGGGTTTTCTCTGCCGGCTTAAGAGATACACGTGAAACTAAAGCCGATCCTGGGTGCCTAGGGTGCCTGTCATCCAATCCGCACTGAATTTCATTTCTAGCACATAGCCAAAAAATCGCCCCATTGACTTACATTGGAGTGCAGAAAAGGTCATTTTTTCTCGGTCCCTTTAAGAGGTAGGAGTTAAACAAGCTTAGGTCTGCGGTGCCCAGGGGGGACCCCATCCAGCCCGCACTGAGTTTCATTCCTACCACCTTAGGAAAAAAAGTCATTATTTTGAGGCTTAGAAGTCATTTCTGCAATTCCCATAGAAAATCAATGGCGTCTCTATTCAATTGTGTGGAGCGCATATCAGGTGGATTTTCTCTGCCGGCCTTAAGAGATACACGTGAAACTAAAGCCGATCCTGGGTGCCTAGGGTGCCTGTCATCCAATCCGCACTGAATTTCATTTCTAGCACATAGCCAAAAAATCGCCCCATTGACTTACATTGGAGTGCAGAAAAGGTCATTTTTTCTCGGTCCCTTTAAGAGGTAGGAGTTAAACAAGCTTAGGTCTGCGGTGCCCAGGGGGGACCCCATCCAGCCCGCACTGAGTTTCATTCCTACCACCTTAGGAAAAAAAGTCATTATTTTGAGGCTTAGAAGTCATTTCTGCAATTCCCAAAGAAAATCAACTGGCGTCTCTATTCAATTGTGTGGAGCGCATATCAGGTGGGTTTTCTCTGCCGGCTTAAGAGATACACGTGAAACTAAAGCCGATCCTGGGTGCCTAGGGTGCCTGTCATCCAATCCGCACTGAATTTCATTTCTAGCACATAGCCAAAAAATCGCCCCATTGACTTACATTGGAGTGCAGAAAAGGTCATTTTTTCTCGGTCCCTTTAAGAGGTAGGAGTTAAACAAGCTTAGGTCTGCGGTGCCCAGGGGGGACCCCATCCAGCCCGCACTGAGTTTCATTCCTACCACCTTAGGAAAAAAAGTCATTATTTTGAGGCTTAGAAGTCATTTCTGCAATTCCCATAGAAAATCAACTGGCGTCTCTATTCAATTGTGTGGAGCGCATATCAGGTGGGATTTTCTCTGCCGGCTTAAGAGATACACGTGAAACTAAAGCCGATCCTGGGTGCCTAGGGTGCCTGTCATCCAATCCGCACTGAATTTCATTTCTAGCACATAGCCAAAAAATCGCCCCATTGACTTACATTGGAGTGCAGAAAAGGTCATTTTTTCTCGGTCCCTTTAAGAGGTAGGAGTTAAACAAGCTTAGGTCTGCGGTGCCCAGGGGGGACCCCATCCAGCCCACACTGAGTTTCATTCCTACCACCTTAGGAAAAAAAGTCATTATTTTGAGGCTTAGAAGTCATTTCTGCAATTCCCATAGAAAATCAACTGGCGTCTCTATTCAATTGTGTGGAGCGCATATCAGGTGGATTTTCTCTGCCGGCTTAAGAGATACACGTGAAACTAAAGCCGATCCTGGGTGCCTAGGGTGCCTGTCATCCAATCCGCACTGAATTTCATTTCTAGCACATAGCCAAAAAATCGCCCCATTGACTTACATTGGAGTGCAGAAAAGGTCATTTTTTCTCGGTCCCTTTAAGAGGTAGGAGTTAAACAAGCTTAGGTCTGCGGTGCCCAGGGGGGACCCCATCCAGCCCACACTGAGTTTCATTCCTACCACCTTAGGAAAAAAAGTCATTATTTTGAGGCTTAGAAGTCATTTCTGCAATTCCCATAGAAAATCAATGGCGTCTCTATTCAATTGTGTGGAGCGCATATCAGGTGGATTTTCTCTGCCGGCTTAAGAGATACACGTGAAACTAAAGCCGATCCTGGGTGCCTAGGGTGCCTGTCATCCAATCCGCACTGAATTTCATTTCTAGCACATAGCCAAAAAATCGCCCCATTGACTTACATTGGAGTGCAGAAAAGGTCATTTTTTCTCGGTCCCTTTAAGAGGTAGGAGTTAAACAAGCTTAGGTCTGCGGTGCCCAGGGGGGACCCCATCCAGCCCGCACTGAGTTTCATTCCTACCACCTTAGGAAAAAAAGTCATTATTTTGAGGCTTAGAAGTCATTTCTGCAATTCCCATAGAAAATCAACGGCGTCTCTATTCAATTGTGTGGAGCGCATATCAGGTGGATTTTCTCTGCCGGCTTAAGAGATACACGTGAAACTAAAGCCGATCCTGGGTGCCTAGGGTGCCTGTCATCCAATCCGCACTGAATTTCATTTCTAGCACATAGCCAAAAAATCGCCCCATTGACTTACATTGGAGTGCAGAAAAGGTCATTTTTTCTCGGTCCCTTTAAGAGGTAGGAGTTAAACAAGCTTAGGTCTGCGGTGCCCAGGGGGGACCCCATCCAGCCCGCACTGGGTTTCATTCCTACCACCTTAGGAAAAAAAGTCATTATTTTGAGGCTTAGAAGTCATTTCTGCAATTCCCATAGAAAATCAACGGCGTCTCTAATTCAATTGTGTGGAGCGCATATCAGGTGGGTTTTCTCTGCCGGCTTAAGAGATACACGTGAAACTAAAGCCGATCCTGGGTGCCTAGGGTGCCTGTCATCCAATCCGCACTGAATTTCATTTCTAGCACATAGCCAAAAAATCGCCCCATTGACTTACATTGGAGTGCAGAAAAGGTCATTTTTTCTCGGTCCCTTTAAGAGGTAGGAGTTAAACAAGCTTAGGTCTGCGGTGCCCAGGGGGGACCCCATCCAGCCCGCACTGAGTTTCATTCCTACCACCTTAGGAAAAAAAGTCATTATTTTGAGGCTTAGAAGTCATTTCTGCAATTCCCATAGAAAATCAATGGCGTCTCTATTCAATTGTGTGGAGCGCATATCAGGTGGATTTTCTCTGCCGGCTTAAGAGATACACGTGAAACTAAAGCCGATCCTGGGTGCCTAGGGTGCCTGTCATCCAATCCGCACTGAATTTCATTTCTAGCACATAGCCAAAAAATCGCCCCATTGACTTACATTGGAGTGCAGAAAAGGTCATTTTTTCTCGGTCCCTTTAAGAGGTAGGAGTTAAACAAGCTTAGGTCTGCGGTGCCCAGGGGGGACCCCATCCAGCCCGCACTGAGTTTCATTCCTACCACCTTAGGAAAAAAAGTCATTATTTTGAGGCTTAGAAGTCATTTCTGCAATTCCCATAGAAAATCAACGGCGTCTCTAATTCAATTGTGTGGAGCGCATATCAGGTGGGTTTTCTCTGCCGGCTTAAGAGATACACGTGAAACTAAAGCCGATCCTGGGTGCCTAGGGTGCCTGTCATCCAATCCGCACTGAATTTCATTTCTAGCACATAGCCAAAAAATCGCCCCATTGACTTACATTGGAGTGCAGAAAAGGTCATTTTTTCTCGGTCCCTTTAAGAGGTAGGAGTTAAACAAGCTTAGGTCTGCGGTGCCCAGGGGGGACCCCATCCAGCCCACACTGAGTTTCATTCCTACCACCTTAGGAAAAAAAGTCATTATTTTGAGGCTTAGAAGTCATTTCTGCAATTCCCATAGAAAATCAACTGGCGTCTCTATTCAATTGTGTGGAGCGCATATCAGGTGGATTTTCTCTGCCGGCTTAAGAGATACACGTGAAACTAAAGCCGATCCTGGGTGCCTAGGGTGCCTGTCATCCAATCCGCACTGAATTTCATTTCTAGCACATAGCCAAAAAATCGCCCCATTGACTTACATTGGAGTGCAGAAAAGGTCATTTTTTCTCGGTCCCTTTAAGAGGTAGGAGTTAAACAAGCTTAGGTCTGCGGTGCCCAGGGGGGACCCCATCCAGCCCGCACTGAGTTTCATTCCTACCACCTTAGGAAAAAAAGTCATTATTTTGAGGCTTAGAAGTCATTTCTGCAATTCCCATAGAAAATCAACTGGCGTCTCTATTCAATTGTGTGGAGCGCATATCAGGTGGATTTTCTCTGCCGGCTTAAGAGATACACGTGAAACTAAAGCCGATCCTGGGTGCCTAGGGTGCCTGTCATCCAATCCGCACTGAATTTCATTTCTAGCACATAGCCAAAAAATCGCCCCATTGACTTACATTGGAGTGCAGAAAAGGTCATTTTTTCTCGGTCCCTTTAAGAGGTAGGAGTTAAACAAGCTTAGGTCTGCGGTGCCCAGGGGGGACCCCATCCAGCCCACACTGAGTTTCATTCCTACCACCTTAGGAAAAAAAGTCATTATTTTGAGGCTTAGAAGTCATTTCTGCAATTCCCATAGAAAATCAACGGCGTCTCTATTCAATTGTGTGGAGCGCATATCAGGTGGATTTTCTCTGCCGGCTTAAGAGATACACGTGAAACTAAAGCCGATCCTGGGTGCCTAGGGTGCCTGTCATCCAATCCGCACTGAATTTCATTTCTAGCACATAGCCAAAAAATCGCCCCATTGACTTACATTGGAGTGCAGAAAAGGTCATTTTTTCTCGGTCCCTTTAAGAGGTAGGAGTTAAACAAGCTTAGGTCTGCGGTGCCCAGGGGGGACCCCATCCAGCCCGCACTGAGTTTCATTCCTACCACCTTAGGAAAAAAAGTCATTATTTTGAGGCTTAGAAGTCATTTCTGCAATTCCCATAGAAAATCAACGGCGTCTCTATTCAATTGTGTGGAGCGCATATCAGGTGGATTTTCTCTGCCGGCTTAAGAGATACACGTGAAACTAAAGCCGATCCTGGGTGCCTAGGGTGCCTGTCATCCAATCCGCACTGAATTTCATTTCTAGCACATAGCCAAAAAATCGCCCCATTGACTTACATTGGAGTGCAGAAAAGGTCATTTTTTCTCGGTCCCTTTAAGAGGTAGGAGTTAAACAAGCTTAGGTCTGCGGTGCCCAGGGGGGACCCCATCCAGCCCAGCACTGAGTTTCATTCCTACCACCTTAGGAAAAAAAGTCATTATTTTGAGGCTTAGAAGTCATTTCTGCAATTCCCATAGAAAATCAACTGGCGTCTCTATTCAATTGTGTGGAGCGCATATCAGGTGGGATTTTCTCTGCCGGCTTAAGAGATACACGTGAAACTAAAGCCGATCCTGGGTGCCTAGGGTGCCTGTCATCCAATCCGCACTGAATTTCATTTCTAGCACATAGCCAAAAAATCGCCCCATTGACTTACATTGGAGTGCAGAAAAGGTCATTTTTTCTCGGTCCCTTTAAGAGGTAGGAGTTAAACAAGCTTAGGTCTGCGGTGCCCAGGGGGGACCCCATCCAGCCCGCACTGAGTTTCATTCCTACCACCTTAGGAAAAAAAGTCATTATTTTGAGGCTTAGAAGTCATTTCTGCAATTCCCATAGAAAATCAACGGCGTCTCTAATTCAATTGTGTGGAGCGCATATCAGGTGGGTTTTCTCTGCCGGCTTAAGAGATACACGTGAAACTAAAGCCGATCCTGGGTGCCTAGGGTGCCTGTCATCCAATCCGCACTGAATTTCATTTCTAGCACATAGCCAAAAAATCGCCCCATTGACTTACATTGGAGTGCAGAAAAGGTCATTTTTTCTCGGTCCCTTTAAGAGGTAGGAGTTAAACAAGCTTAGGTCTGCGGTGCCCAGGGGGGACCCCATCCAGCCCGCACTGAGTTTCATTCCTACCACCTTAGGAAAAAAAGTCATTATTTTGAGGCTTAGAAGTCATTTCTGCAATTCCCATAGAAAATCAATGGCGTCTCTATTCAATTGTGTGGAGCGCATATCAGGTGGATTTTCTCTGCCGGCTTAAGAGATACACGTGAAACTAAAGCCGATCCTGGGTGCCTAGGGTGCCTGTCATCCAATCCGCACAGAATTTCATTTCTAGCACATAGCCAAAAAATCGCCCCATTGACTTACATTGGAGTGCAGAAAAGGTCATTTTTTCTCGGTCCCTTTAAGAGGTAGGAGTTAAACAAGCTTAGGTCTGCGGTGCCCAGGGGGGACCCCATCCAGCCCAGCACTGAGTTTCATTCCTACCACCTTAGGAAAAAAAGTCATTATTTTGAGGCTTAGAAGTCATTTCTGCAATTCCCATAGAAAATCAATGGCGTCTCTATTCAATTGTGTGGAGCGCATATCAGGTGGATTTTCTCTGCCGGCTTAAGAGATACACGTGAAACTAAAGCCGATCCTGGGTGCCTAGGGTGCCTGTCATCCAATCCGCACTGAATTTCATTTCTAGCACATAGCCAAAAAATCGCCCCATTGACTTACATTGGAGTGCAGAAAAGGTCATTTTTTCTCGGTCCCTTTAAGAGGTAGGAGTTAAACAAGCTTAGGTCTGCGGTGCCCAGGGGGGACCCCATCCAGCCCAGCACTGAGTTTCATTCCTACCACCTTAGGAAAAAAAGTCATTATTTTGAGGCTTAGAAGTCATTTCTGCAATTCCCATAGAAAATCAACTGGCGTCTCTATTCAATTGTGTGGAGCGCATATCAGGTGGATTTTCTCTGCCGGCTTAAGAGATACACGTGAAACTAAAGCCGATCCTGGGTGCCTAGGGTGCCTGTCATCCAATCCGCACTGAATTTCATTTCTAGCACATAGCCAAAAAATCGCCCCATTGACTTACATTGGAGTGCAGAAAAGGTCATTTTTTCTCGGTCCCTTTAAGAGGTAGGAGTTAAACAAGCTTAGGTCTGCGGTGCCCAGGGGGGACCCCATCCAGCCCGCACTGAGTTTCATTCCTACCACCTTAGGAAAAAAAGTCATTATTTTGAGGCTTAGAAGTCATTTCTGCAATTCCCATAGAAAATCAACGGCGTCTCTATTCAATTGTGTGGAGCGCATATCAGGTGGATTTTCTCTGCCGGCTTAAGAGATACACGTGAAACTAAAGCCGATCCTGGGTGCCTAGGGTGCCTGTCATCCAATCCGCACTGAATTTCATTTCTAGCACATAGCCAAAAAATCGCCCCATTGACTTACATTGGAGTGCAGAAAAGGTCATTTTTTCTCGGTCCCTTTAAGAGGTAGGAGTTAAACAAGCTTAGGTCTGCGGTGCCCAGGGGGGACCCCATCCAGCCCACACTGAGTTTCATTCCTACCACCTTAGGAAAAAAAGTCATTATTTTGAGGCTTAGAAGTCATTTCTGCAATTCCCATAGAAAATCAATGGCGTCTCTATTCAATTGTGTGGAGCGCATATCAGGTGGATTTTCTCTGCCGGCCTTAAGAGATACACGTGAAACTAAAGCCGATCCTGGGTGCCTAGGGTGCCTGTCATCCAATCCGCACTGAATTTCATTTCTAGCACATAGCCAAAAAATCGCCCCATTGACTTACATTGGAGTGCAGAAAAGGTCATTTTTTCTCGGTCCCTTTAAGAGGTAGGAGTTAAACAAGCTTAGAGTCTGCGGTGCCCAGGGGGGACCCCATCCAGCCCGCACTGAGTTTCATTCCTACCACCTTAGGAAAAAAAGTCATTATTTTGAGGCTTAGAAGTCATTTCTGCAATTCCCATAGAAAATCAACGGCGTCTCTAATTCAATTGTGTGGAGCGCATATCAGGTGGGTTTTCTCTGCCGGCTTAAGAGATACACGTGAAACTAAAGCCGATCCTGGGTGCCTAGGGTGCCTGTCATCCAATCCGCACTGAATTTCATTTCTAGCACATAGCCAAAAAATCGCCCCATTGACTTACATTGGAGTGCAGAAAAGGTCATTTTTTCTCGGTCCCTTTAAGAGGTAGGAGTTAAACAAGCTTAGGTCTGCGGTGCCCAGGGGGGACCCCATCCAGCCCACACTGAGTTTCATTCCTACCACCTTAGGAAAAAAAGTCATTATTTTGAGGCTTAGAAGTCATTTCTGCAATTCCCATAGAAAATCAATGGCGTCTCTATTCAATTGTGTGGAGCGCATATCAGGTGGATTTTCTCTGCCGGCTTAAGAGATACACGTGAAACTAAAGCCGATCCTGGGTGCCTAGGGTGCCTGTCATCCAATCCGCACTGAATTTCATTTCTAGCACATAGCCAAAAAATCGCCCCATTGACTTACATTGGAGTGCAGAAAAGGTCATTTTTTCTCGGTCCCTTTAAGAGGTAGGAGTTAAACAAGCTTAGGTCTGCGGTGCCCAGGGGGGACCCCATCCAGCCCGCACTGAGTTTCATTCCTACCACCTTAGGAAAAAAAGTCATTATTTTGAGGCTTAGAAGTCATTTCTGCAATTCCCATAGAAAATCAATGGCGTCTCTATTCAATTGTGTGGAGCGCATATCAGGTGGATTTTCTCTGCCGCCTTAAGAGATACACGTGAAACTAAAGCCGATCCTGGGTGCCTAGGGTGCCTGTCATCCAATCCGCACTGAATTTCATTTCTAGCACATAGCCAAAAAATCGCCCCATTGACTTACATTGGAGTGCAGAAAAGGTCATTTTTTTCTCGGTCCCTTTAAGAGGTAGGAGTTAAACAAGCTTAGGTCTGCGGTGCCCAGGGGGGACCCCATCCAGCCCACACTGAGTTTCATTCCTACCACCTTAGGAAAAAAAGTCATTATTTTGAGGCTTAGAAGTCATTTCTGCAATTCCCATAGAAAATCAATGGCGTCTCTATTCAATTGTGTGGAGCGCATATCAGGTGGATTTTCTCTGCCGGCTTAAGAGATACACGTGAAACTAAAGCCGATCCTGGGTGCCTAGGGTGCCTGTCATCCAATCCGCACTGAATTTCATTTCTAGCACATAGCCAAAAAATCGCCCCATTGACTTACATTGGAGTGCAGAAAAGGTCATTTTTTCTCGGTCCCTTTAAGAGGTAGGAGTTAAACAAGCTTAGGTCTGCGGTGCCCAGGGGGGACCCCATCCAGCCCTCACTGAGTTTCATTCCTACCACCTTAGGAAAAAAAGTCATTATTTTGAGGCTTAGAAGTCATTTCTGCAATTCCCATAGAAAATCAACGGCGTCTCTAATTCAATTGTGTGGAGCGCATATCAGGTGGGTTTTCTCTGCCGGCTTAAGAGATACACGTGAAACTAAAGTCGATCCTGGGTGCCTAGGGTGCCTGTCATCCAATCCGCACTGAATTTCATTTCTAGCACATAGCCAAAAAATCGCCCCATTGACTTACATTGGAGTGCAGAAAAGGTCATTTTTTCTCGGTCCCTTTAAGAGGTAGGAGTTAAACAAGCTTAGGTCTGCGGTGCCCAGGGGGGACCCCATCCAGCCCGCACTGAGTTTCATTCCTACCACCTTAGGAAAAAAAGTCATTATTTTGAGGCTTAGAAGTCATTTCTGCAATTCCCATAGAAAATCAACGGCGTCTCTAATTCAATTGTGTGGAGCGCATATCAGGTGGGTTTTCTCTGCCGGCTTAAGAGATACACGTGAAACTAAAGCCGATCCTGGGTGCCTAGGGTGCCTGTCATCCAATCCGAACTGAATTTCATTTCTAGCACATAGCCAAAAAATCGCCCCATTGACTTACATTGGAGTGCAGAAAAGGTCATTTTTTCTCGGTCCCTTTAAGAGGTAGGAGTTAAACAAGCTTAGGTCTGCGGTGCCCAGGGGGGACCCCATCCAGCCCACACTGAGTTTCATTCCTACCACCTTAGGAAAAAAAGTCATTATTTTGAGGCTTAGAAGACATTTCTGCAATTCCCATAGAAAATCAATGGCGTCTCTATTCAATTGTGTGGAGCGCATATCAGGTGGATTTTCTCTGCCGCCTTAAGAGATACACGTGAAACTAAAGCCGATCCTGGGTGCCTAGGGTGCCTGTCATCCAATCCGCACTGAATTTCATTTCTAGCACATAGCCAAAAAATCGCCCCATTGACTTACATTGGAGTGCAGAAAAGGTCATTTTTTCTCGGTCCCTTTAAGAGGTAGGAGTTAAACAAGCTTAGAGCTGCGGTGCCCAGGGGGGACCCCATCCAGCCCGCACTGAGTTTCATTCCTACCACCTTAGGAAAAAAAGTCATTATTTTGAGGCTTAGAAGTCATTTCTGCAATTCCCATAGAAAATCAACGGCGTCTCTATTCAATTGTGTGGAGCGCATATCAGGTGGATTTTCTCTGCCGCCTTAAGAGATACACGTGAAACTAAAGCCGATCCTGGGTGCCTAGGGTGCCTGTCATCCAATCCGCACTGAATTTCATTTCTAGCACATAGCCAAAAAATCGCCCCATTGACTTACATTGGAGTGCAGAAAAGGTCATTTTTTCTCGGTCCCTTTAAGAGGTAGGAGTTAAACAAGCTTAGGTCTGCGGTGCCCAGGGGGGACCCCATCCAGCCCACACTGAGTTTCATTCCTACCACCTTAGGAAAAAAAGTCATTATTTTGAGGCTTAGAAGTCATTTCTGTGGTTCAATAGGTTTTTATTGTGTAAATTTTTCAAATTTTTATCAAGAAAGGAAACATGAATAACATAATGAGTACTTAGTAGACGCAAACAATCATTGTCAATTCTTCTGTAGAGATACATCTTTCTCTCCACAGATATGAGTACTCCAGATATTAATACAATCACATAAGAATACAGAAAGAAAAAGAAAAAAGACAACAACAAATAAACCTATCATTGTAGGTATGTTGTAATAATCTCAATCCAAATAAGTGTTCATCAATTTCAAATTCAAACAGGGATCAATAAAAATTTACTCATATATTTATATGAAAATATTATAAAGTTATTTAGATAAGGCCCAAGGTGGTAACATTTTAATTTTATTCTTCTTTTCATAAAAATGTATCCATAATTCCCAATTTTTATAAAATTTTTGTATGGAGTTGTTCCCTATAGCAATATATTCTTCATATATATAGCATAATTTAATGCTATTAATAACCTCGTCTACGTGTGGACATGTAGAAGTCTTCCAATATCTTGTTAAAACTAATTTAGCGATTACTAGCAATTTACAGGTAATATATCTTTCCTGTATGGGTAATGCATTTATATCGATCATTAATAATACCATAGTTGGATTGTATGATACCTCTCTTCTAACAACTTCTGAGAGTAGTTCGAAAATTTCCTTCCAATAGTTTTTAATTATAGGGCAAAACCATAGCAGATGGGATAGATTTCCAACCATATTACAATCTCTCCAACATAGATTGGATTGTGTAGGATATATTTTATTTAGTTTAACTGGAGTGTAGTACCAGTATAACCATGATTTAGTTATGGCTTCAATATGGGTGGTACTTTGTAAACATTTTTGCGCAAAGGATATGGCACTTTTCCATTGTTGTGGTGATATCGTGCAGTTGAGTTCATCCTCCCAGATAGAAAAGGGTTTTCCTTTTTGAAAAATGGTATGTTCATCTAATACATTGTAGATTGGTTTGAGGCCTTTAGATTCAGATTTGACATAAGCTATAAGTTGTGGGCAGCATGGTACTGGGTCAAAATTATGAGATTCCATAAAGTTTTTTATTCTAAGATAAGTAAAAATCTCTTCAGGTTGTAGCTTAAATTTAATTTTTAGAGTATCAAACTCATGGATTTTTTGATTATGAAGTAGTTTATCTATAGTATCTATTCCCTTCTCTATCCAGGAAGACACCCCAATATCCTTTATCGCATATTTCAATATTTGTGTTGGGGAATGATGAATATAGCTATTGGAGTTAATGTAGGAGAATTTATGGGCTAATTTCCAGTTGTGTAAGGTAGCATATGTGAATGGGGACATATGTTTCGGACAATCTATGTTCCAGAAGTGCAGAAAGATATACAGATGTGGGTCTATATTATCCATAAAGTGTTTTTCAATGTGTACCCAATGTGGTGGGTCTGTTATTTTATACCAACTTTTAATTGTGGATACCAAGGTTGCTATATGATAATTTTTACTATCCGGGATTCCTATTCCACCCACTAATTTTTGTTTAGTTGAGATATTATAGGGAATTCTAGGAGGTTTGTTTTGCCAAATATATTTAGAGATTAAGGACTTGGTGGAGGAAAAAAAGGACAATGGTAATGTAATTGGGATGTTTCTAAAGAGATATAGCATCTTTGGCAGAAGGAACATCTTATAGGTAGCAATTCTTCCTAGCCAAGAGATTTCAATTTTGGTAAGTGGCAAAAGATCCTCTTTTAATTTTTTAATAAATGGGAAGTAATTTAACTTGTAAAGCAGTTTTGATGAATTTGGGACTTGGATACCCAAATATTTTATTGAGGATGGTTGCCAATCAAAATGAAATTTTTCTTTGAATTCTTCAATTTCTTTATTTGGGATATTAATTGGTAAAGCCTGGGACTTTGTTTGGTTTAGGGAGTAGTAAGATATAGCTCCAAATTCTTTTAGTACCTGCATAGAATTTTCCAAAGATTTTGCAGGTTTAGATAGTGTGAGAATTATATCATCAGCATATAAAGAAATTAGATGGGACTGTTCTTCAATGGTAATACCTTCTATGTCGGGGTGTGATCTTAAGTATTGGGCTAGAGGTTCTATTGATAAAATAAATATGATTGGGGACAATGGGCAACCTTGCCTGGTTCCATTTGTAATCTCGAAAGTATCTGATAGAGATCCATTACTAAAGACTTTTGCTGAAGGTTTAGAATATAAGGCCTGAATGGCCTTTAATATGGATCCCTCGAATCCCATGGCACCTAGAGCCGAGAAGGTGTATTGCCAGTTAACTCTATCAAAAGCCTTCTCGGCATCTAGGGCCAGGAAGACTGATTTTAATTTCTTGGTTTCTATGTAGTGAAGAATGTTTAAGATTCTTCTTGTATTATCTGCTCCAAATCTGTTTTTAACAAATCCTACTTGGTCTTTACCAATCAATATAGGAATGATTTTAGATAGCCTTAATGCTAAGATTTTCGCATATATTTTTAAATCACTATTTAGGAGCGATATTGGGCGAAAGTTCTGTGGTGTATCTGGATCTTTCCCTTCTTTTGGTAGGGTTACAATAACTGCTTGTAGATTTTCTATGGGGAAAGATCCTTCTTTCATGCAATTTTGGAAGAAGGGAACCATTATAGGTGCTAATATTTCTGTAAATTGTTTATAGTACTCACTTGTTAGGCCATCAATTCCAGGTGATTTGTTTAATGGGAGAGATAATATAGTCTTTTTAATTTCATTTATAGTAATAGGTTGATTTAGTTCTTCTAGTTGTTCTGAACTTATTTTTGGCAAGGATATTCTAGATAAGAATTCATCAATGGAGGCCGAGTTAGGTTGTATAATATTAGGGTTATTTTTGAGATTATAAAGTTCTGTATAGTATTTCATAAATTCATTGGCAATATCATTGGGAGCGACAAGTTTTTCTGTTTTATTTTTATTCCACAAAAATGGGATTTTATTTTTTCTATGTTGCATTTTTATCCTAACGGCTAATAATTTAGTTGCTTTATTATTATATGTGTAATAATGTGCCCTTATCTTCCTATTGTGTTTTTCATAGTCGGCAAAGAGTATAGTACTCAAGGTGTCGCGTAGAGATTTAAGTTTTTGCTTAAGTAGTGTAGATGGATTATTTTTATTTAATAATTCAGTTGTATGGATTTCTTTCAATATTGAATCCATCTCTTTATTTTTGGCTTTTTTTATTCTACTTCCAGTTTTTATAAATACTCCTCTAATATATGCCTTATGAGCATTCCAAATTGCATTTATGTGTGTATCTTCTCTCATATTTTTTAAAAAATATTCTTTCAAGTGTTTCTCTAATTCCTTACTATGCGTAGGATGTTGCAGGATAAATGTATTGGCTCTCCAAAGATAAGTCGGGACAGAGTTTATTTTTTCTTTCAATGATAGTGTTATAGGTGCGTGATCTGTCCAGGTAATGCTTTCTATTGTAGCCTCATCAACTCTCATTAACAGATCTCTATCTGAAAGAAATAAATCTATTCTAGCATAACTGTTGCATGGTGAAGAATAATGTGTATAATCTTTCTCAGAGCCATGTTTTATCCTCCAGATATCATAAAAATCATTGTTATAGAGACTATTTTTAAATGTTGTGTTCTTTCTTCTGTCGGGAAAGTTTGTATCCATATCATTATCAGGTACTACATTAAAGTCTCCCATTATTAAAGCGTAACCTTGTTTATGTTTATTGATTAGTTTGATCATTTTATTCAAAAATTTTATTTGGCCTGAACAAGGAGCATAAATGGCTAATATTGTATATATTATATTATTCAATTCCGCTATAAGCAAGATATATCTTCCGTTTGGGTCTGATATAGTTTTAATTAATTTGAAAGCAATTGTATTTTTAATCGCCAATATCACTCCTCTAGATTTATTCTTAAAATTAGAATGGAATATATGTGGGAAATTTTTGTTCTTAATTCTATCGTTATCTTTCTCCACCAGATGTGACTCCTGAATAGCTACAACATCACAGTTTAATCTACGAATTTCCTTCCACATTTGCGTTCTTCTATAAGGGCTATTCAAACCATTTACATTAAGCGAGGTAATCTTAATCACCATTGTAAACAATAAAAAAATATGCTAACAATATTTTTCATACTTATCAAAAGTCTTTTTCGAATGATCCCTTCATACCTGCAAAAGAGTAGGTTAACACACAAACAAATAAACGTATTAATCAAACATGTAACATCAAACATAAAAAGCCTGCAAAGGAAGCAGATAAAAAGTGTTAGGGGGGGATAAGTCCACTTGAGTTGAGAGGATGACATTCTCAAATATTCTTTTCTCAAGATAAAAACGCAGTTCAGTTTTTGAACTCAGATTGTCCTGCATATCTTCTTTTCTTCAGCGAGTAACTTTTCTCCATTCCGTAGCAATATGAGATGGACCTGAACGATGTTCTTCATTTTGAACAGTTATGTCCCAATCCTGTAGTATTTTCATTCCTTCTTCTAAGTTTCTAATAACATGTGTTTTGCCTTCTTTTATCACGAGGAGTTTCACTGGAAATCCCCATTTATATAGGATTTTATTCTCTCTGAGTGCCGATGTTATTGGCAGGAACTTTCTTCTTTGTTGCAAAGTTACAGCGGATAAATCTGTGAAAAGCTGTAGCTTTTTAAATCTGTCTGGAAGCTCAATATTCTTCCTAGATGTTGTCATCAGCGATTCTTTAGTATGAAAGAAATGAAATCTAGCCAGCACATCTCTGGGAATTTCGTCAGAGAGATGTCTAGGTTTTGGTATACGGTGTGCCCTGTCGATTATCATCTCATTTGTAGAGCAATTGGGCAACACTAGCATAACATATTCTTGGATGTAGTTAATCAGTTCAGAATTCGGGATAATTTCAGGTATTCCTCTAAATTTAATATTGTTTCTCCGTGTACGATCTTCCATGTCTGCCATTTTTAATCTCAAGTCTTTCACTTCAGTATCAAGATCATAATGTGCGTCAATTAGCTCATTATGTGAAATAGTGAGATCATTCATTTTAGTTTCTGTATGGCTAATTCTCTTTTCTGCTTCTGCTACTGATTTCTGGACAGGTGTCAGAAGTGTTTTAAATTCAGATCTCAGAGTCTTTTTAAAGGCAAATAGCATTTCTTTCATCCTATTTTCTGACAGAGGGGCATTGGTAGTTTTTAATGCATCTAATTCAGTTGTTAAAGAATCAGTTTCTTCCTCTCTGTCTGAATCTGCATCATCTATTGTTTCTTTATCCTCTTCTTCATGTAATCTTATCTTTTGTTTATCTGGACTACATGTGGAGGGAGAAGTAGGGGGAGATTCAGACTCATCTCTTAATCTAAGAGCTGCTGTTCTTTTTAAAGTGTGTATTACAGAGCTATCATGTGCCCCTATGTCTTCCTCTGATCCCCAGTCTCTGGTACCTGATGTCAGTTGCTTGGCAGGAACTGAATTGCTTCTCGTTCTGTGTTTAGAAGTTTCCTTCCTTGTTGTCCCTTTAAGAGGTAGGAGTTAAACAAGCTTAGAGCTGCGGTGCCCAGGGGGGACCCCATCCAGCCCGCACTGAGTTTCATTCCTACCACCTTAGGAAAAAAAGTCATTATTTTGAGGCTTAGAAGTCATTTCTGCAATTCCCATAGAAAATCAACGGCGTCTCTAATTCAATTGTGTGGAGCGCATATCAGGTGGGTTTTCTCTGCCGGCTTAAGAGATACACGTGAAACTAAAGCCGATCCTGGGTGCCTAGGGTGCCTGTCATCCAATCCGCACTGAATTTCTTTTCTGCACTCCAATGTAAGTCAATGGGGCGATTTTTTGGCTATGTGCTAGAAATGAAATTCAGTGCGGATTGGATGACAGGCACCCTAGGCACCCAGGATCGGCTTTAGTTTCACGTGTATCTCTTAAGCCGGCAGAGAAAATCCACCTGATATGCGCTCCACACAATTGAATAGAGACGCCATTGATTTTCTATGGGAATTGCAGAAATGTCTTCTAAGCCTCAAAATAATGACTTTTTTTCCTAAGGTGGTAGGAATGAAACTCAGTGTGGGCTGGATGGGGTCCCCCCTGGGCACCGCAGACCTAAGCTTGTTTAACTCCTACCTCTTAAAGGGACCGAGAAAAAATGACCTTTTCTGCACTCCAATGTAAGTCAATGGGGCGATTTTTTGGCTATGTGCTAGAAATGAAATTCAGTGCGGATTGGATGACAGGCACCCTAGGCACCCAGGATCGGCTTTAGTTTCACGTGTATCTCTTAAGCCGGCAGAGAAAACCCACCTGATATGCGCTCCACACAATTGAATTAGAGACGCCGTTGATTTTCTATGGGAATTGCAGAAATGACTTCTAAGCCTCAAAATAATGACTTTTTTTCCTAAGGTGGTAGGAATGAAACTCAGTGCGGGCTGGATGGGGTCCCCCCTGGGCACCGCAGCTCTAAGCTTGTTTAACTCCTACCTCTTAAAGGGACCGAGAAAAAATTACCTTTTCTGCACTCCAATGTAAGTCAATGGGGCGATTTTTTGGCTATGTGCTAGAAATGAAATTCAGTGCGGATTGGATGACAGGCACCCTAGGCACCCAGGATCGGCTTTAGTTTCACGTGTATCTCTTAAGGCGGCAGAGAAAATCCACCTGATATGCGCTCCACACAATTGAATAGAGACGCCATTGATTTTCTATGGGAATTGCAGAAATGACTTCTAAGCCTCAAAATAATGACTTTTTTTCCTAAGGTGGTAGGAATGAAACTCAGTGCGGGCTGGATGGGGTCCCCCCTGGGCACCGCAGACCTAAGCTTGTTTAACTCCTACCTCTTAAAGGGACCGAGAAAAAATGACCTTTTCTGCACTCCAATGTAAGTCAATGGGGCGATTTTTTGGCTATGTGCTAGAAATGAAATTCAGTGCGGATTGGATGACAGGCACCCTAGGCACCCAGGATCGGCTTTAGTTTCACGTGTATCTCTTAAGCCGGCAGAGAAAATCCACCTGATATGCGCTCCACACAATTGAATAGAGACGCCATTGATTTTCTATGGGAATTGCAGAAATGACTTCTAAGCCTCAAAATAATGACTTTTTTTCCTAAGGTGGTAGGAATGAAACTCAGTGTGGGCTGGATGGGGTCCCCCCTGGGCACCGCAGACCTAAGCTTGTTTAACTCCTACCTCTTAAAGGGACCGAGAAAAAATGACCTTTTCTGCACTCCAATGTAAGTCAATGGGGCGATTTTTTGGCTATGTGCTAGAAATGAAATTCAGTGCGGATTGGATGACAGGCACCCTAGGCACCCAGGATCGGCTTTAGTTTCACGTGTATCTCTTAAGCCGGCAGAGAAAACCCACCTGATATGCGCTCCACACAATTGAATTAGAGACGCCGTTGATTTTCTATGGGAATTGCAGAAATGACTTCTAAGCCTCAAAATAATGACTTTTTTTCCTAAGGTGGTAGGAATGAAACTCAGTGCGGGCTGGATGGGGTCCCCCCTGGGCACCGCAGCTCTAAGCTTGTTTAACTCCTACCTCTTAAAGGGACAACAAGGAAGGAAACTTCTAAACACAGAACGAGAAGCAATTCAGTTCCTGCCAAGCAACTGACATCAGGTACCAGAGACTGGGGATCAGAGGAAGACATAGGGGCACATGATAGCTCTGTAATACACACTTTAAAAAGAACAGCAGCTCTTAGATTAAGAGATGAGTCTGAATCTCCCCCTACTTCTCCCTCCACATGTAGTCCAGATAAACAAAAGATAAGATTACATGAAGAAGAGGATAAAGAAACAATAGATGATGCAGATTCAGACAGAGAGGAAGAAACTGATTCTTTAACAACTGAATTAGATGCATTAAAAACTACCAATGCCCCTCTGTCAGAAAATAGGATGAAAGAAATGCTATTTGCCTTTAAAAAGACTCTGAGATCTGAATTTAAAACACTTCTGACACCTGTCCAGAAATCAGTAGCAGAAGCAGAAAAGAGAATTAGCCATACAGAAACTAAAATGAATGATCTCACTATTTCACATAATGAGCTAATTGACGCACATTATGATCTTGATACTGAAGTGAAAGACTTGAGATTAAAAATGGCAGACATGGAAGATCGTACACGGAGAAACAATATTAAATTTAGAGGAATACCTGAAATTATCCCGAATTCTGAACTGATTAACTACATCCAAGAATATGTTATGCTAGTGTTGCCCAATTGCTCTACAAATGAGATGATAATCGACAGGGCACACCGTATACCAAAACCTAGACATCTCTCTGACGAAATTCCCAGAGATGTGCTGGCTAGATTTCATTTCTTTCATACTAAAGAATCGCTGATGACAACATCTAGGAAGAATATTGAGCTTCCAGACAGATTTAAAAAGCTACAGCTTTTCACAGATTTATCCGCTGTAACTTTGCAACAAAGAAGAAAGTTCCTGCCAATAACATCGGCACTCAGAGAGAATAAAATCCTATATAAATGGGGATTTCCAGTGAAACTCCTCGTGATAAAAGAAGGCAAAACACATGTTATTAGAAACTTAGAAGAAGGAATGAAAATACTACAGGATTGGGACATAACTGTTCAAAATGAAGAACATCGTTCAGGTCCATCTCATATTGCTACGGAATGGAGAAAAGTTACTCGCTGAAGAAAAGAAGATATGCAGGACAATCTGAGTTCAAAAACTGAACTGCGTTTTTATCTTGAGAAAAGAATATTTGAGAATGTCATCCTCTCAACTCAAGTGGACTTATCCCCCCCTAACACTTTTTATCTGCTTCCTTTGCAGGCTTTTTATGTTTGATGTTACATGTTTGATTAATACGTTTATTTGTTTGTGTGTTAACCTACTCTTTTGCAGGTATGAAGGGATCATTCGAAAAAGACTTTTGATAAGTATGAAAAATATTGTTAGCATATTTTTTTATTGTTTACAATGGTGATTAAGATTACCTCGCTTAATGTAAATGGTTTGAATAGCCCTTATAGAAGAACGCAAATGTGGAAGGAAATTCGTAGATTAAACTGTGATGTTGTAGCTATTCAGGAGTCACATCTGGTGGAGAAAGATAACGATAGAATTAAGAACAAAAATTTCCCACATATATTCCATTCTAATTTTAAGAATAAATCTAGAGGAGTGATATTGGCGATTAAAAATACAATTGCTTTCAAATTAATTAAAACTATATCAGACCCAAACGGAAGATATATCTTGCTTATAGCGGAATTGAATAATATAATATATACAATATTAGCCATTTATGCTCCTTGTTCAGGCCAAATAAAATTTTTGAATAAAATGATCAAACTAATCAATAAACATAAACAAGGTTACGCTTTAATAATGGGAGACTTTAATGTAGTACCTGATAATGATATGGATACAAACTTTCCCGACAGAAGAAAGAACACAACATTTAAAAATAGTCTCTATAACAATGATTTTTATGATATCTGGAGGATAAAACATGGCTCTGAGAAAGATTATACACATTATTCTTCACCATGCAACAGTTATGCTAGAATAGATTTATTTCTTTCAGATAGAGATCTGTTAATGAGAGTTGATGAGGCTACAATAGAAAGCATTACCTGGACAGATCACGCACCTATAACACTATCATTGAAAGAAAAAATAAACTCTGTCCCGACTTATCTTTGGAGAGCCAATACATTTATCCTGCAACATCCTACGCATAGTAAGGAATTAGAGAAACACTTGAAAGAATATTTTTTAAAAAATATGAGAGAAGATACACACATAAATGCAATTTGGAATGCTCATAAGGCATATATTAGAGGAGTATTTATAAAAACTGGAAGTAGAATAAAAAAAGCCAAAAATAAAGAGATGGATTCAATATTGAAAGAAATCCATACAACTGAATTATTAAATAAAAATAATCCATCTACACTACTTAAGCAAAAACTTAAATCTCTACGCGACACCTTGAGTACTATACTCTTTGCCGACTATGAAAAACACAATAGGAAGATAAGGGCACATTATTACACATATAATAATAAAGCAACTAAATTATTAGCCGTTAGGATAAAAATGCAACATAGAAAAAATAAAATCCCATTTTTGTGGAATAAAAATAAAACAGAAAAACTTGTCGCTCCCAATGATATTGCCAATGAATTTATGAAATACTATACAGAACTTTATAATCTCAAAAATAAACCAAATATTATACAACCTAACTCGGCCTCCATTGATGAATTCTTATCTAGAATATCCTTGCCAAAAATAAGTTCAGAACAACTAGAAGAACTAAATCAACCTATTACTATAAATGAAATTAAAAAGACTATATTATCTCTCCCATTAAACAAATCACCTGGAATTGATGGCCTAACAAGTGAGTACTATAAACAATTTACAGAAATATTAGCACCTATAATGGTTCCCTTCTTCCAAAATTGCATGAAAGAAGGATCTTTCCCCATAGAAAATCTACAAGCAGTTATTGTAACCCTACCAAAAGAAGGGAAAGATCCAGATACACCACAGAACTTTCGCCCAATATCGCTCCTAAATAGTGATTTAAAAATATATGCGAAAATCTTAGCATTAAGGCTATCTAAAATCATTCCTATATTGATTGGTAAAGACCAAGTAGGATTTGTTAAAAACAGATTTGGAGCAGATAATACAAGAAGAATCTTAAACATTCTTCACTACATAGAAACCAAGAAATTAAAATCAGTCTTCCTGGCCCTAGATGCCGAGAAGGCTTTTGATAGAGTTAACTGGCAATACACCTTCTCGGCTCTAGGTGCCATGGATTCGAGGGATCCATATTAAAGGCCATTCAGGCCTTATATTCTAAACCTTCAGCAAAAGTCTTTAGTAATGGATCTCTATCAGATACTTTCGAGATTACAAATGGAACCAGGCAAGGTTGCCCATTGTCCCCAATCATATTTATTTTATCAATAGAACCTCTAGCCCAATACTTAAGATCACACCCCGACATAGAAGGTATTAACATTGAAGAACAGTCCCATCTAATTTCTTTATATGCTGATGATATAATTCTCACACTATCTAAACCTGCAAAATCTTTGGAAAATTCTATGCAGGTACTAAAAGAATTTGGAGCTATATCTTACTACTCCCTAAACCAAACAAAGTCCCAGGCTTTACCAATTAATATCCCAAATAAAGAAATTGAAGAATTCAAAGAAAAATTTCATTTTGATTGGCAACCATCCTCAATAAAATATTTGGGTATCCAAGTCCCAAATTCATCAAAACTGCTTTACAAGTTAAATTACTTCCCATTTATTAAAAAATTAAAAGAGGATCTTCTGCCACTTACCAAAATTGAAATCTCTTGGCTAGGAAGAATTGCTACCTATAAGATGTTCCTTCTGCCAAAGATGCTATATCTCTTTAGAAACATCCCAATTACATTACCATTGTCCTTTTTTTCCTCCACCAGGTCCTTAATCTCTAAATATATTTGGCAAAACAAACCTCCTAGAATTCCCTATAATATCTCAACTAAACAAAAATTAGTGGGTGGAATAGGAATCCCGGATAGTAAAAATTATCATATAGCAACCTTGGTATCCACAATTAAAAGTTGGTATAAAATAACAGACCCACCACATTGGGTACACATTGAAAAACACTTTATGGATAATATAGACCCACATCTGTATATCTTTCTGCACTTCTGGAACATAGATTGTCCGAAACATATGTCCCCATTCACATATGCTACCTTACACAACTGGAAATTAGCCCATAAATTCTCCTACATTAACTCCAATAGCTATATTCATCATTCCCCAACACAAATATTGAAATATGCGATAAAGGATATTGGGGTGTCTTCCTGGATAGAGAAGGGAATAGATACTATAGATAAACTACTTCATAATCAAAAAATCCATGAGTTTGATACTCTAAAAATTAAATTTAAGCTACAACCTGAAGAGATTTTTACTTATCTTAGAATAAAAAACTTTATGGAATCTCATAATTTTGACCCAGTACCATGCTGCCCACAACTTATAGCTTATGTCAAATCTGAATCTAAAGGCCTCAAACCAATCTACAATGTATTAGATGAACATACCATTTTTCAAAAAGGAAAACCCTTTTCTATCTGGGAGGATGAACTCAACTGCACGATATCACCACAACAATGGAAAAGTGCCATATCCTTTGCGCAAAAATGTTTACAAAGTACCACCCATATTGAAGCCATAACTAAATCATGGTTATACTGGTACTACACTCCAGTTAAACTAAATAAAATATATCCTACACAATCCAATCTATGTTGGAGAGATTGTAATATGGTTGGAAATCTATCCCATCTGCTATGGTTTTGCCCTATAATTAAAAACTATTGGAAGGAAATTTTCAAACTACTCTCAGAAGTTGTTAGAAGAGAGGTATCATACAATCCAACTATGGTATTATTAATGATCGATATAAATGCATTACCCATACAGGAAAGATATATTACCTGTAAATTGCTAGTAATCGCTAAATTAGTTTTAACAAGATATTGGAAGACTTCTACATGTCCACACGTAGACGAGGTTATTAATAGCATTAAATTATGCTATATATATGAAGAATATATTGCTATAGGGAACAACTCCATACAAAAATTTTATAAAAATTGGGAATTATGGATACATTTTTATGAAAAGAAGAATAAAATTAAAATGTTACCACCTTGGGCCTTATCTAAATAACTTTATAATATTTTCATATAAATATATGAGTAAATTTTTATTGATCCCTGTTTGAATTTGAAATTGATGAACACTTATTTGGATTGAGATTATTACAACATACCTACAATGATAGGTTTATTTGTTGTTGTCTTTTTTCTTTTTCTTTCTGTATTCTTATGTGATTGTATTAATATCTGGAGTACTCATATCTGTGGAGAGAAAGATGTATCTCTACAGAAGAATTGACAATGATTGTTTGCGTCTACTAAGTACTCATTATGTTATTCATGTTTCCTTTCTTGATAAAAATTTGAAAAATTTACACAATAAAAACCTATTGAACCACAGAAATGACTTCTAAGCCTCAAAATAATGACTTTTTTTCCTAAGGTGGTAGGAATGAAACTCAGTGTGGGCTGGATGGGGTCCCCCCTGGGCACCGCAGACCTAAGCTTGTTTAACTCCTACCTCTTAAAGGGACCGAGAAAAAATGACCTTTTCTGCACTCCAATGTAAGTCAATGGGGCGATTTTTTGGCTATGTGCTAGAAATGAAATTCAGTGCGGATTGGATGACAGGCACCCTAGGCACCCAGGATCGGCTTTAGTTTCACGTGTATCTCTTAAGGCGGCAGAGAAAATCCACCTGATATGCGCTCCACACAATTGAATAGAGACGCCGTTGATTTTCTATGGGAATTGCAGAAATGACTTCTAAGCCTCAAAATAATGACTTTTTTTCCTAAGGTGGTAGGAATGAAACTCAGTGTGGGCTGGATGGGGTCCCCCCTGGGCACCGCAGCTCTAAGCTTGTTTAACTCCTACCTCTTAAAGGGACCGAGAAAAAATGACCTTTTCTGCACTCCAATGTAAGTCAATGGGGCGATTTTTTGGCTATGTGCTAGAAATGAAATTCAGTGCGGATTGGATGACAGGCACCCTAGGCACCCAGGATCGGCTTTAGTTTCACGTGTATCTCTTAAGGCGGCAGAGAAAATCCACCTGATATGCGCTCCACACAATTGAATAGAGACGCCATTGATTTTCTATGGGAATTGCAGAAATGACTTCTAAGCCTCAAAATAATGACTTTTTTTCCTAAGGTGGTAGGAATGAAACTCAGTGTGGGCTGGATGGGGTCCCCCCTGGGCACCGCAGACCTAAGCTTGTTTAACTCCTACCTCTTAAAGGGACCGAGAAAAAATGACCTTTTCTGCACTCCAATGTAAGTCAATGGGGCGATTTTTTGGCTATGTGCTAGAAATGAAATTCAGTGCGGATTGGATGACAGGCACCCTAGGCACCCAGGATCGGCTTTAGTTTCACGTGTATCTCTTAAGCCGGCAGAGAAAACCCACCTGATATGCGCTCCACACAATTGAATTAGAGACGCCGTTGATTTTCTATGGGAATTGCAGAAATGACTTCTAAGCCTCAAAATAATGACTTTTTTTCCTAAGGTGGTAGGAATGAAACTCAGTGCGGGCTGGATGGGGTCCCCCCTGGGCACCGCAGACCTAAGCTTGTTTAACTCCTACCTCTTAAAGGGACCGAGAAAAAATGACCTTTTCTGCACTCCAATGTAAGTCAATGGGGCGATTTTTTGGCTATGTGCTAGAAATGAAATTCAGTGCGGATTGGATGACAGGCACCCTAGGCACCCAGGATCGACTTTAGTTTCACGTGTATCTCTTCAGCCGGCAGAGAAAACCCACCTGATATGCGCTCCACACAATTGAATTAGAGACGCCGTTGATTTTCTATGGGAATTGCAGAAATGACTTCTAAGCCTCAAAATAATGACTTTGTTTCCTAAGGTGGTAGGAATGAAACTCAGTGCGGGCTGGATGGGGTCCCCCCTGGGCACCGCAGACCTAAGCTTGTTTAACTCCTACCTCTTAAAGGGACCGAGAAAAAATGACCTTTTCTGCACTCCAATGTAAGTCAATGGGGCGATTTTTGGCTATGTGCTAGAAATGAAATTCAGTGCGGATTGGATGACAGGCACCCTAGGCACCCAGGATCGGCTTTAGTTTCACGTGTATCTCTTAAGCCGGCAGAGAAAATCCACCTGATATGCGCTCCACACAATTGAATAGAAGACGCCATTGATTTTCTATGGGAATTGCAGAAATGACTTCTAAGCCTCAAAATAATGACTTTTTTTCCTAAGGTGGTAGGAATGAAACTCAGTGTGGGCTGGATGGGGTCCCCCCTGGGCACCGCAGACCTAAGCTTGTTTAACTCCTACCTCTTAAAGGGACCGAGAAAAAATGACCTTTTCTGCACTCCAATGTAAGTCAATGGGGCGATTTTTTGGCTATGTGCTAGAAATGAAATTCAGTGCGGATTGGATGACAGGCACCCTAGGCACCCAGGATCGGCTTTAGTTTCACGTGTATCTCTTAAGCCGGCAGAGAAAACCCACCTGATATGCGCTCCACACAATTGAATTAGAGACGCCGTTGATTTTCTATGGGAATTGCAGAAATGACTTCTAAGCCTCAAAATAATGACTTTTTTTCCTAAGGTGGTAGGAATGAAACTCAGTGCGGGCTGGATGGGGTCCCCCCTGGGCACCGCAGACTCTAAGCTTGTTTAACTCCTACCTCTTAAAGGGACCGAGAAAAAATGACCTTTTCTGCACTCCAATGTAAGTCAATGGGGCGATTTTTTGGCTATGTGCTAGAAATGAAATTCAGTGCGGATTGGATGACAGGCACCCTAGGCACCCAGGATCGGCTTTAGTTTCACGTGTATCTCTTAAGCCCGGCAGAGAAAATCCACCTGATATGCGCTCCACACAATTGAATAGAGACGCCATTGATTTTCTATGGGAATTGCAGAAATGACTTCTAAGCCTCAAAATAATGACTTTTTTTCCTAAGGTGGTAGGAATGAAACTCAGTGTGGGCTGGATGGGGTCCCCCCTGGGCACCGCAGACCTAAGCTTGTTTAACTCCTACCTCTTAAAGGGACCGAGAAAAAATGACCTTTTCTGCACTCCAATGTAAGTCAATGGGGCGATTTTTTGGCTATGTGCTAGAAATGAAATTCAGTGCGGATTGGATGACAGGCACCCTAGGCACCCAGGATCGGCTTTAGTTTCACGTGTATCTCTTAAGGCGGCAGAGAAAATCCACCTGATATGCGCTCCACACAATTGAATAGAGACGCCGTTGATTTTCTATGGGAATTGCAGAAATGACTTCTAAGCCTCAAAATAATGACTTTTTTTCCTAAGGTGGTAGGAATGAAACTCAGTGCGGGCTGGATGGGGTCCCCCCTGGGCACCGCAGCTCTAAGCTTGTTTAACTCCTACCTCTTAAAGGGACCGAGAAAAAATGACCTTTTCTGCACTCCAATGTAAGTCAATGGGGCGATTTTTTGGCTATGTGCTAGAAATGAAATTCAGTGCGGATTGGATGACAGGCACCCTAGGCACCCAGGATCGGCTTTAGTTTCACGTGTATCTCTTAAGGCGGCAGAGAAAATCCACCTGATATGCGCTCCACACAATTGAATAGAGACGCCATTGATTTTCTATGGGAATTGCAGAAATGACTTCTAAGCCTCAAAATAATGACTTTTTTTCCTAAGGTGGTAGGAATGAAACTCAGTGTGGGCTGGATGGGGTCCCCCCTGGGCACCGCAGACCTAAGCTTGTTTAACTCCTACCTCTTAAAGGGACCGAGAAAAAATGACCTTTTCTGCACTCCAATGTAAGTCAATGGGGCGATTTTTTGGCTATGTGCTAGAAATGAAATTCAGTGCGGATTGGATGACAGGCACCCTAGGCACCCAGGATCGGCTTTAGTTTCACGTGTATCTCTTAAGCCGGCAGAGAAAACCCACCTGATATGCGCTCCACACAATTGAATTAGAGACGCCGTTGATTTTCTATGGGAATTGCAGAAATGACTTCTAAGCCTCAAAATAATGACTTTTTTTCCTAAGGTGGTAGGAATGAAACTCAGTGCGGGCTGGATGGGGTCCCCCCTGGGCACCGCAGACCTAAGCTTGTTTAACTCCTACCTCTTAAAGGGACCGAGAAAAAATGACATTTTCTGCACTCCAATGTAAGTCAAAGGGGCGATTTTTTGGCTATGTGCTAGAAATGAAATTCAGTGCGGATTGGATGACAGGCACCCTAGGCACCCAGGATCGGCTTTAGTTTCACGTGTATCTCTTAAGCCGGCAGAGAAAATCCACCTGATATGCGCTCCACACAATTGAATAGAGACGCCATTGATTTTCTATGGGAATTGCAGAAATGACTTCTAAGCCTCAAAATAATGACTTTTTTTCCTAAGGTGGTAGGAATGAAACTCAGTGTGGGCTGGATGGGGTCCCCCCTGGGCACCGCAGACCTAAGCTTGTTTAACTCCTACCTCTTAAAGGGACCGAGAAAAAATGACCTTTTCTGCACTCCAATGTAAGTCAATGGGGCGATTTTTTGGCTATGTGCTAGAAATGAAATTCAGTGCGGATTGGATGACAGGCACCCTAGGCACCCAGGATCGGCTTTAGTTTCACGTGTATCTCTTAAGCCGGCAGAGAAAATCCACCTGATATGCGCTCCACACAATTGAATAGAGACGCCATTGATTTTCTATGGGAATTGCAGAAATGACTTCTAAGCCTCAAAATAATGACTTTTTTTCCTAAGGTGGTAGGAATGAAACTCAGTGTGGGCTGGATGGGGTCCCCCCTGGGCACCGAAGACCTAAGCTTGTTTAACTCCTACCTCTTAAAGGGACCGAGAAAAAATGACCTTTTCTGCACTCCAATGTAAGTCAATGGGGCGATTTTTTGGCTATGTGCTAGAAATGAAATTCAGTGCGGATTGGATGACAGGCACCCTAGGCACCCAGGATCGGCTTTAGTTTCACGTGTATCTCTTAAGCCGGCAGAGAAAACCCACCTGATATGCGCTCCACACAATTGAATTAGAGACGCCGTTGATTTTCTATGGGAATTGCAGAAATGACTTCTAAGCCTCAAAATAATGACTTTTTTTCCTAAGGTGGTAGGAATGAAACTCAGTGCGGGCTGGATGGGGTCCCCCCTGGGCACCGCAGACCTAAGCTTGTTTAACTCCTACCTCTTAAAGGGACCGAGAAAAAATGACCTTTTCTGCACTCCAATGTAAGTCAATGGGGCGATTTTTTGGCTATGTGCTAGAAATGAAATTCAGTGCGGATTGGATGACAGGCACCCTAGGCACCCAGGATCGGCTTTAGTTTCACGTGTATCTCTTAAGCCGGCAGAGAAAACCCACCTGATATGCGCTCCACACAATTGAATTAGAGACGCCGTTGATTTTCTATGGGAATTGCAGAAATGACTTCTAAGCCTCAAAATAATGACTTTTTTTCCTAAGGTGGTAGGAATGAAACTCAGTGCGGGCTGGATGGGGTCCCCCCTGGGCACCGCAGACCTAAGCTTGTTTAACTCCTACCTCTTAAAGGGACCGAGAAAAAATGACCTTTTCTGCACTCCAATGTAAGTCAATGGGGCGATTTTTTGGCTATGTGCTAGAAATGAAATTCAGTGCGGATTGGATGACAGGCACCCTAGGCACCCAGGATCGGCTTTAGTTTCACGTGTATCTCTTAAGCCGGCAGAGAAAATCCACCTGATATGCGCTCCACACAATTGAATAGAGACGCCATTGATTTTCTATGGGAATTGCAGAAATGACTTCTAAGCCTCAAAATAATGACTTTTTTTCCTAAGGTGGTAGGAATGAAACTCAGTGTGGGCTGGATGGGGTCCCCCCTGGGCACCGCAGACCTAAGCTTGTTTAACTCCTACCTCTTAAAGGGACCGAGAAAAAATGACCTTTTCTGCACTCCAATGTAAGTCAATGGGGCGATTTTTTGGCTATGTGCTAGAAATGAAATTCAGTGCGGATTGGATGACAGGCACCCTAGGCACCCAGGATCGGCTTTAGTTTCACGTGTATCTCTTAAGCCGGCAGAGAAAATCCACCTGATATGCGCTCCACACAATTGAATAGAGACGCCATTGATTTTCTATGGGAATTGCAGAAATGACTTCTAAGCCTCAAAATAATGACTTTTTTTCCTAAGGTGGTAGGAATGAAACTCAGTGCGGGCTGGATGGGGTCCCCCCTGGGCACCGCAGACCTAAGCTTGTTTAACTCCTACCTCTTAAAGGGACCGAGAAAAAATGACCTTTTCTGCACTCCAATGTAAGTCAATGGGGCGATTTTTGGCTATGTGCTAGAAATGAAATTCAGTGCGGATTGGATGACAGGCACCCTAGGCACCCAGGATCGGCTTTAGTTTCACGTGTATCTCTTAAGCCGGCAGAGAAAATCCACCTGATATGCGCTCCACACAATTGAATAGAGACGCCGTTGATTTTCTATGGGAATTGCAGAAATGACTTCTAAGCCTCAAAATAATGACTTTTTTTCCTAAGGTGGTAGGAATGAAACTCAGTGTGGGCTGGATGGGGTCCCCCCTGGGCACCGCAGACCTAAGCTTGTTTAACTCCTACCTCTTAAAGGGACCGAGAAAAAATGACCTTTTCTGCACTCCAATGTAAGTCAATGGGGCGATTTTTTGGCTATGTGCTAGAAATGAAATTCAGTGCGGATTGGATGACAGGCACCCTAGGCACCCAGGATCGGCTTTAGTTTCACGTGTATCTCTTAAGCCGGCAGAGAAAATCCACCTGATATGCGCTCCACACAATTGAATAGAGACGCCATTGATTTTCTATGGGAATTGCAGAAATGACTTCTAAGCCTCAAAATAATGACTTTTTTTCCTAAGGTGGTAGGAATGAAACTCAGTGTGGGCTGGATGGGGTCCCCCCTGGGCACCGCAGACCTAAGCTTGTTTAACTCCTACCTCTTAAAGGGACCGAGAAAAAATGACCTTTTCTGCACTCCAATGTAAGTCAATGGGGCGATTTTTTGGCTATGTGCTAGAAATGAAATTCAGTGCGGATTGGATGACAGGCACCCTAGGCACCCAGGATCGGCTTTAGTTTCACGTGTATCTCTTAAGCCGGCAGAGAAAATCCACCTGATATGCGCTCCACACAATTGAATAGAGACGCAGTTGATTTTCTATGGGAATTGCAGAAATGACTTCTAAGCCTCAAAATAATGACTTTTTTTCCTAAGGTGGTAGGAATGAAACTCAGTGTGGGCTGGATGGGGTCCCCCCTGGGCACCGCAGACCTAAGCTTGTTTAACTCCTACCTCTTAAAGGGACCGAGAAAAAATGACCTTTTCTGCACTCCAATGTAAGTCAATGGGGCGATTTTTTGGCTATGTGCTAGAAATGAAATTCAGTGCGGATTGGATGACAGGCACCCTAGGCACCCAGGATCGGCTTTAGTTTCACGTGTATCTCTTAAGCCGGCAGAGAAAATCCACCTGATATGCGCTCCACACAATTGAATTAGAGACGCCAGTTGATTTTCTATGGGAATTGCAGAAATGACTTCTAAGCCTCAAAATAATGACTTTTTTTCCTAAGGTGGTAGGAATGAAACTCAGTGCGGGCTGGATGGGGTCCCCCCTGGGCACCGCAGCCCTAAGCTTGTTTAACTCCTACCTCTTAAAGGGACCGAGAAAAAATGGACCTTTTCTGCACTCCAATGTAAGTCAATGGGGCGATTTTTTGGCTATGTGCTAGAAATGAAATTCAGTGCGGATTGGATGACAGGCACCCTAGGCACCCAGGATCGGCTTTAGTTTCACGTGTATCTCTTAAGCCGGCAGAGAAATCCACCTGATATGCGCTCCACACAATTGAATAGAGACGCCATTGATTTTCTATGGGAATTGCAGAAATGACTTCTAAGCCTCAAAATAATGACTTTTTTTCCTAAGGTGGTAGGAATGAAACTCAGTGTGGGCTGGATGGGGTCCCCCCTGGGCACCGCAGACCTAAGCTTGTTTAAACTCCTACCTCTTAAAGGGACCGAGAAAAAATGACCTTTTCTGCACTCCAATGTAAGTCAATGGGGCGATTTTTTGGCTATGTGCTAGAAATGAAATTCAGTGCGGATTGGATGACAGGCACCCTAGGCACCCAGGATCGGCTTTAGTTTCACGTGTATCTCTTAAGCCGGCAGAGAAAACCCACCTGATATGCGCTCCACACAATTGAATTAGAGACGCCGTTGATTTTCTATGGGAATTGCAGAAATGACTTCTAAGCCTCAAAATAATGACTTTTTTTCCTAAGGTGGTAGGAATGAAACTCAGTGCGGGCTGGATGGGGTCCCCCTTGGGCACCGCAGACCTAAGCTTGTTTAACTCCTACCTCTTAAAGGGACCGAGAAAAAATGACCTTTTCTGCACTCCAATGTAAGTCAATGGGGCGATTTTTTGGCTATGTGCTAGAAATGAAATTCAGTGCGGATTGGATGACAGGCACCCTAGGCACCCAGGATCGGCTTTAGTTTCACGTGTATCTCTTAAGCCGGCAGAGAAAATCCACCTGATATGCGCTCCACACAATTGAATAGAGACGCCATTGATTTTCTATGGGAATTGCAGAAATGACTTCTAAGCCTCAAAATAATGACTTTTTTTCCTAAGGTGGTAGGAATGAAACTCAGTGTGGGCTGGATGGGGTCCCCCCTGGGCACCGCAGACCTAAGCTTGTTTAACTCCTACCTCTTAAAGGGACCGAGAAAAAATGACCTTTTCTGCACTCCAATGTAAGTCAATGGGGCGATTTTTTGGCTATGTGCTAGAAATGAAATTCAGTGCGGATTGGATGACAGGCACCCTAGGCACCCAGGATCGGCTTTAGTTTCACGTGTATCTCTTAATGTTTCCAAAAATTTTTATTAAGTTTTCAAATTTTTTTTATATACATCCAAACAAGACAATGCAATACAAAATAATGCTTTTTTTTCCTAAGGTGAAAGAGTTACAAATCACAAAGACTGTTTTCCCCCCTGAGAGCAGCCATAAGCCCTTCATTGACTCAAAAGAGTCCATGACGTGTTGTGATACAACCAGTTCTGCAAGGGGCAAGGAGCACGAATTACAATATGCTTGAAACAGTGGAATGTGTAGAGAAGTACACACAAACATTACAGATTGCATTCTCAAAAAAAATACGTAAAATGCACAAACAACTGTGAACATAAACATTAATCAGCAGAAAGCTAATCATAAAAGAAGAGCAGGTAGACAGCAAGGTGGTATAGCATGAAAATAGCCGGTCCTGTTGGTCACCCCTGGGAGAGCCCACAAGCTGAAAACAGAGTACCTAGGAAGGTGACGGAGGCCTTTTTCTTACAGTAAGAAACTGGCATACCTTTACCCAGATGTTCTGAAAGGCGACTGTAGTTTGATCTAGAAAGGAGGGGGCATTAGGCGCTCCATAAGCGTAGCAATGTTGTATCCTGTTCCACTACTTCGTTCAACGTAGGTATGGTACTGGATTTCCATGGTCTGTTATTACCAGTCTCGCAATATTAATCATCTTACAAAATAGCATTCTATCTACTACTGGTATTACATGGAGGTCCAATAGAACCATAGCCTGTGGGGAGTTAAGATCTAATTGCAAGCCTAAGAACAGTGTCTACTACCAGATTGTTCACCGACGACCAATATAATTGGAGGCATGGGCATTCCCACAGCACATGCATAATGTTCCAATGTTACCACAACCGCGCCACAAATTGGGGAGGAGGCAGGGTAAAATTGGTGAATCTTGTGGAGTGAATACCAATGCAATCTCGTCTTAAGGGTGTTTCCCTTTGTGAAATGGCCATGGTCGATCTATTAGCCCACTTATAATGCTCTTAGCCATTGCTCTTCTGAATAGGATTTATGTAGTGCATTTTCCCACTTTAAGACTGCGGAAGGTTTTCAACACTGTGTGAAAATCTCCCAATGCATTATATAAAGGTCTCAGACCTTTCAGACGGCCCAGGAGAATATTATGATCATATTATTCCCACTGAATCTCAGAGTGGGGCAAATGCTGCAAACAGTGTCGTGATTTGGAGAACAAGAAAAAATCTTTAGCAGGAATGTCAAAGTTCCTTTGGAGATAGCGAAAATCATGTAAAGTGGAGCCATCACATAGGTCTCTAAGCTACTTATACCCTTAGCCCTCCTTGTAGAGAGTTCCCTGGATGAAGCAGTTAGCGCTCCAGACAGAGCAGACAATGGTACAGCAAGGAGAGTGCCACCTGCGAGAACCCGATTTTTATGGACTTGGCGCTCAGCACTTAACAGCAGCTACCATAGAGGTAGATAAAAACTGGCTGTCTGCGCTTAGATGTACCATAAGTGTGCGATAAAAGACTGGGTAGATCATGTCGCAGAAAGCCCTCTCAGCCGCACCCAAGGCTTGCATGTTGTAGATGTGCCCCACCAGTCCTAATTTGTGACAATATTGTTGCTGTAATATCGGTATGTGTCAGGTACAACCAATTCTCCTAACAATGAGGTTTAACAAGTATAATGGTAAGCGACCCGTGGTTTCTTCCCATTCCACACAAACCTCATAATCATGGGAGCGGACTTTTGAAAGAATCCCCCTGGTATATAAGATGGCAGGATCTAATAGATACATAAACGGGAAGAAGTAGCACTTAAAGGAAGCACTCCTCCCAATCCAGGATATCTCTAAAGTATTCATTCTATCCGCTTCCAATCGTAGTCGTTTAGAAGGGGAGGTAGTTAGTGCGGTAGAGTAGTGGCCAGATTGGCGGTCATGTTGTGCTCCTACATACTTGATAGACTGTTGCTGCCAATCTAAAGAATGATCCTTTTCAATTTGTTAACTAAGAATCTGGAACATGAAAGGGCAGGGCCTCAGATTTCGATTGGTTTCAATTTATAGTAAGAACTTTTTGCAATATGTCTAATATAGCAAGGGCACTAGGAAGGGAACGTTCAGATTGCTCAGAGTGAGGATAACGTCGTCCGCATAGAGTGAACCACCTTATGGATGTCACCTCCTATATTAATGCCGCTGCACTTCCGCCGACGCTCTAAATGCATGAGCCAAAGCTCAATGGACATCACAAATACCGGGAGACAAGGGGCACCCTTGTCTAGTTCCATTGGATATACTGAATGGCTCAGACAAGACTCCATTATTGTATACTCTGGCGGACGGGGACGAGTAAGGCTCTATACTATTGAAATTGGGCCAGAGAAACGAATCTATGAAGAACCGAGAAGGCGTACGACCAGGAAATTCGTTCGAACGCACTCGGCGTCCAACGAAGATCGCGACAGCTGGAAGTTTGACGGTATTAAGTGGATGGAATATATTGAGTACTCGGCGTGTGTTTTCGAAGGCTTGACGCCCTTCATAAAGCCTCTGATCGGGGCCAATTATAGAGGGAAGTATCTCAGCTAGCCTTGAGGCTATAATCTTAGCATATAGTTTAAAACTTCGGAGTTTAACAGAGAAATCTGTCTGAAATTGGCCGGTTTGTCTTGGAAGATTTTCCAGGTTGAGGAAGGGTGACGATCAGGGCTAATTGATTTTCTTCGGGGAAAGATCCAGTCGCCTGGCCCCACCGAAGAATCTCAGTAAATATGGGTTTAAGATGTCTGAGAACACTTATAATAATGATTGGTCAACCCATCTGGCCCGGTGATTTTCCTAAGGGAAGGGATTTATTTGGTTCTATCTCTTGTATGGTAAAGGAGCATTAGTATTGCCATTGGTCAATAGTCAAAGAACGGAAATTTAATTTATTAAGGAAGCAGTCTATATCTGCCGCTGTTGGTTGATGTGTTGAGGTGTCATCTTTTAGATATAAAGTTAAAATAAAATTGTTGAAAGGCCTTAACTATGTCCACGGGGGTCTAAGAGTTTCATTGGTAGTCTCGTCTATAATATAGGGGATACGGGATTTCACATGTAGGGGCTTTAAGTTTGCAGCAAGGAGTTTGCCGGCTTTGTCTCCTTCCGCATAAAGAGAGATTTCGTTTTTGCTCAGCTTACGTTCGTATTCATGTAGCATAAGCAAGGCGAAGGTCGTTTCTAAGGGAGTTTCTTTCCCGAATGCGGAATGGAGAGTTAGAAGATTTATGTTGAGTTTCTAGTTTTTTGATTTTGGCCAATTAATTCTTTGATATCTTTAGTTCTAGCTTTTTTTCACTTGTTAGCTCTACCTTCATGCATATGCCCCTAATAACTGCCTTATGGGCATTCCACAGCGTAGCGAATATTAACATCCTCCGATCATTTTCCTTAAAATATTGAAGCATGGCCGTTTTTATGACTTCTCTATTTTTCTTATGGGACAGAAGTGGGAGTTGCAGCGCCAGAGATAAGTAGGTGACCATTGTGGATTCCCTAAGGCTAATGGGATCGGGCAATGATCCGACCAAGTCTTGATCTCTATAGACGTGGAATCTACCAATACAAGGAGGGAAATCGCACTATGATCAGGTCGATTCTAGAATATTTGAAGTTAGCTGCATGTGGAGAAAAAAGTGTAGTCGGCCATCAAGTGCTGTGTTTGACCCGCCATGTGTCGTACAATTCATTGTCCCCGAAAAATTGGTCCCAATGAGGGCGGGATCTGTTACTCCTATGTGTTGAGTCTCTGAGTAGTCCGGGACTAAATTAAAATCGCCAATACAATACATAACCCTTTTGTACTTATTGACTCACTCTGTTACTATAGATAAATGAAGTTTGGCCTTCATTAGGCGCATACAGGGAACAGATCGTAAGTCTTATACGTTATTAATGGTACAAGCAATAATAATCAACCTGACCCCAGGGTCGAATACTGTGTGTGAATTGGCACCGCCAAGTGAATTCTTGAAGGCGATAACAACACCCCTGCGTTTTATAGAGAAGTGGAGTGGGCAGATAATCGGAAATGAGGGGTTCTTAATTC